>NW_027501786.1:0-63501 GCF_021521415.1 Bidens hawaiensis
GTTGTGTGTGGATAGTCAGAGGTTTCACTTGTGGGCTCAGCATAATTACATCGCTAATATATGATTATTATAATGATTTGTCACTGTTTATTTAAATTAGTGAAACTCACCAACTATTCGTAGTTGACCCGTTTTCTTTACATGCTTTTTAGGTACTCCCAAACTGGAATAATTGCTACATGCTTGAACGATGCGTGCTTTTTGTGGAAGCTTAATGATCTTTTTGTATTAATTATGTTAATGTACTGTTGGTAAAACTTATGTGCTATCGCCTAGACGATAACTAAACTTGGAACATTGTAATATGATGTGAATTAATGTAGTAGTGTTCTCTTTATAAGCAATGCTGTTGATATCAGACGTGTCTGTTGCATCTCGTTTACGTTTCCGCTGCGGTTACGGGGTGTTACAAAACATAAAAAGGTTAGCAGAAACAATAACCAGAAAAAAAGGTTGCCGGAAAAAATAGATAAACAGTACGAAATTTATTATAAAATACAAACTTACCGGAAAATTGATACAAATGTTGAATGATATTCGCCGGAATATATTAATAGGTGAAAGGGAGAAAATGTTGAATATGGTAAAAAAAAAATTAAGAAATTTTATGGTTTAAATATATGTTAATGGATGAGTTGGAATTCTTAAGAAAGGTAATGGGTGACATGGCAATGATGTGGCATCCTTTGTGGACACCCTAGAATGGTGACATGTGAAAATTGCTCCTTGCTTTAATAGTATGTATAGATACTACCGTTAACAACTAGGAACTTTTGTCATTGTAACTCGGAAAGCTCATCCGTTTCTATCTTAATCATCATCTCATCTTCGTTAATCCACTCGTTAAGGTGAGTTTACATACTCCTTTTTCCATCTTTTATATTTTGGGGGGGTAGCATGTATACATTATTCAATTTTATTCATATTTTATTTCTACATCTATTCAAAACACAATTCAATATATGTTTATGTGAGATTATTGCATGCTTTATGATTATGCTCTATGTGCTTAAATGTTTATTTTATGTTTGGTGGTTGGTATCTCATCCTCATCTATCCTCATCTAGTATGATCATACATTTATCCAAGTACGTTGATTTCGTATCAATAAAACGGGTCCACATCTATTTAGTTGTTTATATTTTCATAAGAATTGTAATACTCATCATTTACATATGAATTATGATTTATATATATATATATAACTAAAACTTATGTATTATCACCAACATTCGTGTTGACAAACTTTATTTTCATACATGTTACATGTACAAGTAGTTGATACTATTCAAGATTGAAGACAATAGTTTAACCTTAGGATATTATACAAAACTATGATGTAATTGTTATAATTATTAAATTTGTGTACATGTTTATTGTTAATGAAATTAAATTGTTTATTGTCACTTTAATTAGTGTCTTTTGAGCTACTGTCCAATCAATACGTTACGCCCCGGCATGTTCCGCTTTGGTCGGGGTGTGACAGATTGGTATCAGAGCCGAAAACTATAAGATAGGTGGTTAGATATAACGGCCTAGTAGCATGCTTAGGGTCCCTATATGTGATATGCCTTTACGTGTTTGCACCCTGAATTATATTATTGATTGAAGTAGCTTAAATACTATTTAATGATTTAATATTATTCTGTACACAAAAGCACACACTTAATCCGAGGCTATGCCTCACTCTCAAAATTGTTTTCAAAACTCTAGGACGATTTTTAATCGGGAAATTCCTTAAGAAATCCCACCTTTTTGCTTCCCTATCCTAGAGGATGATTCGTGGGACGGATATTTAGTAACTGTAAGAGGGACACACTTGTTTACCGAACCCTTGACACCAAGGCTTGCGAGCCTAAGGTTGTGCAATGCGCATAAATCTCAACCAACCGCGAGACCTGGTTGCCATCCTGGAGTGTTCGGTAAGGGTGTGGAACTTATTAGGCCAAAGCATATCACACCAAACGTACCCGAATCTAACCCTCATTGTATCAACGTGGTCATGTGAGTATGTGACGATTACACTCTTAAATCAACGATGGGATTTTTGTTTAAATTTTTATGACTTGTTTCTCAAAATATCAATTTCATCAATACTCTAAGTCAAGGGTATTAAAATTTTATTTTGTATTCTTAGTTAAGGTTATTAAAAATTTTATCTTGTATTCTCACGAATTTTCACAAAACTCGAAATTTCACATAGTTATACAACTTTTCTTTTTTTTTCCAAAACATAATAAATTTTCATGTGTCGTCATTGTAGCATGTCTTCTTCCCGCCTTATCAACCGCAACCGTCGCACCGGCAACTCGGGCCGTAGCATGTCATCCCGTATCGTTAAGGGAATCGTGGAAGCCCTCCCAACCATCATCTCTCAATTGCAAACTGTGAATGCTTCTTCATCATCCACAACTCCGAACCCAATTGCTTACCCCCTCAAACAATTCAAGAGTGCCAACCCGCCCGAATACTTCGGTATCGACAGTGCTACCATTCTCCTCCAATGGTTCGAAGAAATGGAGAGCATATTCCTCTATTGTGAATGTCCAGAGGACAAGAAAAACACTTACACCTCGAGCATGCTCAAGAAGAATGCCCTCAATTGGTGGAACGGTGAGAAGCGCAGGCTTGGCGCTGAGGTTTCCATGGCCTTGCCATGGGATGACCTAAAGAAACTGATGCTCAAGAAGTTTTGCCCGAAACATGAGCTTCGGAAGTTGGAAGAGGAGTTTTGGAATTTGAAACAAGAAAGTGGAAATGACGCCATCTACAACGATCGTTTCCATGAACTGAGCCTTCTCATCCCTCACATGGTCACTCCCCTTGAACGTTAAATCGACAAGTACATCTCGGGTTTGCGTATGCAAATCCAAGATTCCATCCTAAGTCGTGACCCTCAAACCCTCCATGATGCCATCACATTAGCCGGTACCCTCACCGACAACCACGTTAAGGCCGGGACCTTGACGCAGAAAAATTCCAAGAAGCCCAATGATAAGTCTGCATCCGAGCCCACCAAATAACCCAAGCCCGAATCTCCCAAACCCGAGTCTTCAAAGTCCGAACCCTTCAAGCATAGCAACTCTCCTCATTACCGCAACAATAAAAGAAAGTCCAATTCCCAAAACTATGTATTGGCCCAATCACAAGCCCAACCACCAAGAAACCCTACACATGACCCCACCCATTATGTGATACGTGTAACTTTCACCATTCACCTAACCTCAAGTGTTGACAATGCACCCATTGCAATCGATTTGGTCACCTCTTTACCACATGTCATAAACACAACCAACATCTGATGCAACCATTTACCTAACCTCTTACCCAACCCCAAACTTTACCTTATGCTCAACCGTTTACTCAAGCACCCTCAACTATTAGAGCTTGTTACAATTGTGGAGACCCTAGCCATTTTCGCAATGCATGCCCAAGACTCGCACACATGAATCAAATTCAATCCTACCCAGATCAAACCACTCAATATCAAGCTTACCAAGCCCAAGTAAATCAACTTCAACCAATACAAGCTCAACCCATCCAAGCAATTCAAACCCAACCCATTCAACTAATTCAAGTCAACCAAATCTCAATCAACCAACCTCAAGTTAACCAAGCTACTCAAGGTGCTCAAGGACAAGTGTGTTACATCAACGGTTCCCAAGTCTAAGCCTAACCCTTTATGAAGACATGCTACGCAAAAGACGTTTCTTTTATTTAGTTCTTTTCATTTAAATATAATGTATTGACTTCATTAAATCTCCACTTTTGTTATGAATGAGATTATGGTTATTTATAATGGTGTTCAATCACTCATTTATTCATATTTTCTCGTTTAGTGCACTATTTATTATCATGATTTAAGTGGTCTATGACCGGTTAATTACCGGGACTATGTGCACGGTGATGTGCATAGTTATCTAATAGTACCGTATTTGTATCATAAACTACCTATGACCGATTTCCTACAAACGTGTTGGAAATTGGGACTATGAACATGTGTTGTACATAGTTATCTAATAGGAGTCACATGTACAAATTTGATTCAGATATTTTAATACAAACTACCCAAACCCTCCAAACTCACCTCATCCTCATGGTACTCTTACCTCATCTCTTCGATTTTATAATCTTGGTTTCAAACCTTATCTATTATTATATTCAAAAGTCATGTGATTTACATCGTATGTGTAAGTTACTTATATAATTTTCCTCTATCTATTTATTTCATTTTGTTGTTATCACTTTCGATGGTTAACTTCAACAATTTCGTTAATTTTTATTTTATTTATTATTATTATTCTTAAGAATATTAACTAGTTATTTATGATCATTAAATTTTCCATATTTATATATATGTTCATTGCTCTCGATCAAATGATTCTATAAACAAAAAAAGGAGTTTTATTTTACCCATGTTTTCAAACCCGCACAACGGGACGAACCATGTGCGTCATGTGAAGGTCTAAATAATTATGAGTGCACGCATAATTATTGAAATCCTCGCATGGAACTCATGGTGAATAGGGTTGTGTGTCATAACTCGAAACCTAGGGTGATTTTGGGTAACGGTACAAATACCGATGTGATAAGGGCATGGTGGATACGCCGCTGGTACATCCTATATATAAGTGTCCTTATCATGCCTTTCGTTTGTAGCGTTATTTGGTCATCTGAAGATCTGTGTTATTTTATATATATATATATAAAAAGGTCATTGCTTTCTTTATGTTATGTTTTCTTTAATTTCGGGACGAAATTTCCAAAAGTTGTGAATCCTGTAACATTCGTTACTTTTCAAATCCGAAACCCGACCCGTTTATTTTGTTATTATTATTTTTTTTCTCTTTCTTTCTTTGGCCTCATTTATTATTCGAACGCACGTTAATAAATCTCGCCTTCGTTTAAGTTTGTATATGTTTTGTTTATTTATTGATAATAACTATGATTTCTATGCAATAATACCCCCCCCCCCAACTAACTTTATACCACTTTGAATCCACAACTAAAGACTAGGGACTGAATTGCAAATATACCTAAACCGTTTTCCTCCTTTCTTTCTTTCCCATCAGCACCGTCCAGCCCTTCCCCCATTAACGATTTTGACCAAGGCCAACCCACCCAATCCGGCATATAATTAGGATTGTGACGAGTCTTGCTTGATTCGTAGCCAACACGCCATCTCAGTTATGGTAAACACGCGTAATTGACAGCTAGAAGTTTACGAATTTGTCCAATGTTTCCTTTAACTCACCGGATTTCTCTTGACCTCGTAACCCTATATATAAATAACCTTAATACAATTAAAGGGACACACACACACCACACATCGTCGCTAACCTACGCCCTAAGTCAATTTCAACACACGAAGCCATTTAGATCGTCTCCTGTCCATTTCTTGAGCCGAACACCCTAGGTGGTTGTTCACCTTCAATTCATACTCGTTTAAGGTAATTGTTTTGTGTTGCGGGATCGCAATCAAGGGTATACTCAAAGCCCTCTATCATTTCAGGTTAACTGAGAGCGATCAAATCTCAATTTGGGGAATTACGAATTAGGGTTCTTAGGGTTTGGGTTGATTTTTGATAACAGGTTAAGTATTATTTTTCTTGTTCTCTTACACAGTTTAGACACCAGGCTAGTCGGCTGGTGCACCCGTGTTTAAGCCTGAACCAGCCTGGGGGCGCAAGTTCGAGTCTCCCCAGGCCCGGTTTTGTAATATTATTTTTTATTTCTTATTTAAATGTTATTTCTTTAACAATCTTTCACTATATCGAAATTTAATACCAATTTCACCCGTTTAACGAACCAAATCCTCTTAAACGTTCAAAATAAATTATCAATTAGCTTTTCCATACATGTATGTATAATAAATATACAATTTTATATATTTCTAAATTTATATTAATTTAAAAGACTTAAGAAATGTTTACCGCCACCTTTCCCGTTGATATATATATATATATACATATACATATATATATATATATGTATAACATTTTCATTTATTTAACAATAATTAATATTTATTTATTGATCAAAAATTAATTGAGAATAAATAATAGCAATAGTAGTAGTTGTAGTAGTAGTAATAATAATAATAATAATAATAACAACAACATGTTAATCTTATTTAAAACTCTATCGAATCTCTAATCCATCATAAAACTTGTTGCTTCTATAATTAACTAATACTATCGTTAACAACTAGGAACTTTTGTCATCGTAACTCGGAAAGCTCATCCATTTCTATGTTAATCAACATCTCATCTTCGTTAATCCACTCGTTAAGGTGAGTTTACATACTCCTTTTTCCATCTTTTATATTTTGGGGTAGCATGTATACATTATTCAATTTTATTCATATTTTATTTCTATATCTAGTCAAAACACAATTCAATATATGTTTATGTGAGATTATTGCATGCTTTATGATTATGCTCTATGTGCTTAAATGTTTATTTTATGTTCGGTGGTTGGTATCTCATCCTCATCTATTCTCATCTAGTATGATCATACATTTACCCAAGTACGTAGATTTCGTATCAATAAGAACGGGTCCACATATATTTAGTTGTTTATATTTTCATAAGAATTGTAATACTCATCATTTACATATGAATTGTGATTTATATATATATATATATATATAACTAAAACTTATGTATTATCATCAACATTCGTGTTGACAAACTCTATTTTCATATATGTTATGGGTACAAGTAGTTGATACTATTCAAGATTGAAGACAATAGTTTGACCTTAGGATATTATACAAAACTATTATGTAATTGTTATAATTATTAAATTTGTGTACGTGTTTATTGTTAATGAAATTAAATTGTTTATTGTCACTTTAATTAGTGTCTTTTGAGATACTGTCCAATCAATACGTTACGCCCCGGCATGTTCCGCCTTTGGTCGAGGTGTGACACTTATGATTGAATATATTGCATTCGTGACATGTGAATCAAATGAAACATTTTTATTATATATATATATATATATATATATATATATATATATATTAACTTATGAAATATCACCAACAAACGCGTTGACAAAAATATGGTATTTGAAACGTGTTACGATTTGAACCGATTATGTGCTAAGCGCGAAGGAAACTAGTCAACCTTAGAATTTATTTAATAAGACTTTAGTTGGTATCAATGTATTGTTATTTGATTCAAATCAATGTGTACTTTCTTCATTATGAAATAAAATAATTATATTTATTCACTTTAATATTGTTATGAGTTTATGAGCAATTTGTAAGTACCGCCCTAGCATATTACGCTCACAGTCAGGGTGTTACAACTCGATGACCGGTGACAAGGTTCCACTCGTATAGTAGTGTGTAATGGACCAGCTACCGGGAGGAGTGAACAGGGACGTCATGTATGCATTCACCGAGAGAATATAAGAGACAACAAGTCGACAACCAAAATCAATTGATTGCATTTGCTTTTAATTTCAGTTTTTAGGCATTTTTTTAATCGAAATCAACACAAATACGATTCAATTATGTCTCTAATTTGTTGATTTAATAAACAAATTAAGAGCACGGACCAGTTGAAATCTTTCATATATGGCTTGGTATTGTTGATCAAGGAATCCAATGGGTGTTCCATGGTGTTGTTGGAGGTTGTAGGTGGTGGCGTTCGTGTAGATGTTTTGGTCGTCAACGGTGTTTCAACGGTTCGATGAAGAGATGGTTGCATCTGATAGGGTGGGTCTAGGGATTTCTTAATATTGTTTTTCCACATTTTTCTCTAATATGTTTTTCACGTAAACATCCACGTATACCCCCACATAAGCATATTTAACTAGTACGCGTGCCACGTCAGGAAAACACTAACGGAGTTAACCTCCGCTAGTCACGGTTAATTTAACACTACCCCTTTAATTGGTACAGACATCAGCAAACTTTGAAGTTGAGACTATTATTTGCCAATAGGGCATAGTGGGTATTGTTTAAAACCAATATTCCAAATATAAACATATATTGTCATTTTAAATAGTCTCATGTGTAATGGAAAATTATGTTGCACCCTGGTGTATAACCTACCCATCGAACGGGGTGTTACAAGTTGGGCATCTCATTTAAGCAATAAAGTAACATAGTTAACTACATGTTAGTCATGGACCATTGAAAACAAATACCCCTTTAGTTTATGTGACATCCCACAACGGTTGGGGAGGAGAACTAAGTCTTCTTTATAAAGAGGTGGATACATTCCCTATCATAACGCGTTTTGGCCACTTAATGGTAGTGGATGAGAAGAGAAATCCATAGTTAAGCGTGCTTAGGTGGGAGTAGTATCAGGATGGGTGACCTCCTAGGAAGTTTTTGGTTAACCAAAAGCAAATTCGTGAGGCGATGGTGGTACAACCCGACCAAAGCGGACAATATTATGGTGCGGCGGTAGCTGGGCTGTTATAGTTGAAACAGTCCCAGCCAAGTGTGAACTTGAGACTGTTATTTGCCAGTGGTTTATAATTGAGATTATTTAAAACCAAATTTTATTTCTTTATTAAATAAAAATGTTTTCACGATGGCTCAAACTTGCAAACGTAGTTAAAATCGGTATATTAAATATGAGTTAATAAAGTTTTAAGTTTTTTCGAGCTCATTTAAACTCAACTCAATTCAGTTTATTTTTGACTTAATTGTAGTTATGGTCCATATGGTGAAACCCAAAACTTAGCTTTCAATCTCGTGGTGACATTTTCGCAGATAAGGCCCAGGTGGTGGTCCTTTTTTTGGGTACACTGTTAAGTCACATCGTTATTTTTTCTATGAAAAAAACATAAATTCTCTTGCAATTTGCAACCATGTGGTTTTTAAATAAATGCAATTTGGACCCTAGTTTTGTTAACAGATTTTCCTTCAAAAATAATAACAAAACCGTAAACCATAGGTTTTGAACACGGATCTAGCCATACCAAATATAACACACAATCAATTGGACTAAAATGATTGATAATAAAATTTTGATTCTGTTAATTCAAATACATAATTCGTGTTCTTACCATCACTACATATGTTGAACATTATTATTAATTTGACATAGTTAAGAATACTATTACTGGAAAAAAAAAACAATCGTTCTTCTTCTCTTTCAAAAAATACCTATAACCCATCCAAATTTCAAATCCAAAATTCGATAACTACACTAATAATTAACAATGAAACTATATGGATTTTATTCAGAATATGAAAACGAGTAGGTGGGTGTAAATAACTTATCTTGATTTCGTCGATTCGATAACTGAAGATCTTGGCCGGAAAAGCTTATGACGGCGGCAAATAACGTTTTTACGATAACATAGAGCGATTTCGAGTGAGGGGTATGCTTTTAGAGTTGGATATACTCCATATCACACCCCTATCTTAGGCCTAGGCGTGTGACTTGCAGTTGGTATCGTTTTTGTAAATAAATCAGTTATGGGTTGATGCGGAAATATTAGCGTGGATTAAAAATATTAATATTTACATATCAAATTACGGGATTATAAAATACCCGTTTAATGTTTACAAATATTCATTGTTTGCTAAACCACCATTTACATATATTTATTAAAAGATTTATCTGAGCCATCAGATCGCCTAATGGCCACTTTGATCACAAGTGTCTATTCTTCATTACATGTAAAACAATTTAAAAATACGTCAACAACACATGCTGGTGAATAAGCTGACGCATAAAATATTTTATTAACTTAATTACCCTTGA
Source organism: Bidens hawaiensis (assembly GCF_021521415.1). Classification (NCBI taxonomy): domain Eukaryota; kingdom Viridiplantae; phylum Streptophyta; class Magnoliopsida; order Asterales; family Asteraceae; genus Bidens; species Bidens hawaiensis. The sequence goes on from NW_027501786.1 coordinate 9,738, forward strand.
GACATAACTTAGGTCTTGGCCCGTCGTGGCTTAGGGATAATCAAGTTAAAAACTAAATCACAATTATTAAGCTCAACTCGAAACCGCTCAGCAAACACCGCAGCGTTCGAGGTTACTTAGCTACCATCAACATACACATGATTACCCTCTCTCGGACACAACTTAGGTCCGACCCATCATGACGAAGGCATAACCAGGTGTGGCGCGGTGTGCCCACCGTCTACCACATATGAAAGGATCCAGACAAACGTACACGACAGCCTGAGAGCTAGCGATTACTTATGTTCATAATGTTTTAGTGATACATAAACTCATGTAATCAATTTAATTGACTCTATTAAACTAGTTAAAAATTTGGAACGTATTCACCTTTTAAATGATGAGCTTCACTTCACAGATCGAGTTGTCTTTTTGCTATCTCAGACCTATAGTACGAGTATAACCATTCGTTATAACTAGATCAAAAATCTAACTTTAGACCGTTAGTCCTTTTTGTATAATCTTTACCTCGATTATATTTTCTTTTCGAACCTTTAGTTCAAATATCTTTTCTTTATTAAATATGTTCGAACTTCTAGTTCGATCATTTATATTTTCTAAACACTATGTTTCTTCTTCTCAAATAAATGTATACTTTATTTCTTTACTTATTATTTAAGAAACTTAAATAATATTAATAACAAAGAATCATTTAATATCAAATTCTTTTATTTATATTTTCTTTGTTTATTCTCGAGGTATCGAGTATACTCTCGACTAGGGTCGAAGTCTATTTAATATTATAATAATATTTTACTCGGGCAGAACCCCTACTTTGTTTGGCTTATAATTTTCTAGACTTTCGGGTAGCACTTCAACGCTTGCACGTTTATCGAGGAAATATGTATTTAACACTTCATGCTTGCCCCGGATCCATCCCATATCGCGATGGGTCAGCGACATATTTAGTTAATATTATATTGCATCGCGATTCACGATGGACCATTCGTAGGTCATCGCGTATCGCGACTAGCTTCGTCGCGTCATAACTAGCTTGGCCACGTGTCACCGCCTGTCAGGCCTCGTCATCGCGATACGCAATGACGAGTTGGATTTGGGGTATCGCTTATTGCAACACCGCCCATGCTTAGGCTTTGTGACATACCCATCGCGATATGTGATGGGTTGTCTGTTTATCCATCGCGTGTCACGATGGGTCAAGAAATTCTGAATTTTCATTTTTGGTCCTTTACTTTGAATATTTGGCATTTTTGGGGTCTCGCTTCAACTTCCTAAAAACATAAATGCGGCTCTCAAGCGGCGATGCGAGCATGCAAAGTGTGCCATCAAAGCGTCATATTGCGCCCATTGCTCGTGCCCGTCCGCGTGCGCGTCGGGTGCTTCGCACCCACCGCTAGAACCACTGGTGCATGGATGACATAAAATAATATTACTATGGAAATTCTTCTTCTTATAAAGAGATTCCAAAAATTTCCCACTTTTCATGTGAGATAAACTTTATTTTCCTTATTTATACACATGTGAAGTAGTTTCATTTACTTCCTTCTTTCTATGTGGGATGGAATTTCATTCTCCCATTTTCTTAATTGTGGAATTCTTCCATTCCAACATATTATATATATATATATATATATATATATATATTCCTTTACCATATTAAAAAATATTTTTGGGTCCTTCTATTTTCAAAGTTGACATTTTTAACCCAAAATAATTATGGTATTTTCCAAGATGTTACACTCCAAAACGAGTTTTGGCGGAGCTCCGGCGAAGATTGCCGGAGCTCTATTGTCTTCATAGTTTCTAGAATCGAAAGACGATAACTCGGCGTTGGTGATCTTTGATCTTGGTGGCGTTGGTGACGAATCAGAATGTGTTGATCTTAGTGGCATTGATGACTGACTGCACTTTTCGGTGTCGTAACCACTGGTGGCGGCGATGATGGTATTTAATGGATGGTTGGATTGATTGAATACGTTGATTTGTGTGGAGTTTGGATGCGATGGTGGTCTTTATTTGTGTGGGGTTTGTATGCGATGATCGCCTTTATTTTTGTGGGGTTTGGATGCAACCAGATATCATGGAGAAGAAATAGCCGTGGAGAAGAATGGTGGTCTTTGAAGACAACTATTCTTCTTCTTCTTCTTCTTCTTCTTCTTCTTCTTCTTCTTCTATTATTATTATTATTATTATTATTATTATTTAAGCGTGAAAAGACAGATCTACCATTCAGTTTAACAACAATCATTAACAGATATTTAACGTAAAACCCATATTTCTAAAAAAAAGCGCCACCACATGGCCTTATCTGCGAAAATGACACCACGAGATTGAAAGCTGCGTTTTGAGTTTAACCACAAAAACCATAACTACAACTAAGTCCGTATTTTAAAAAGAACATGTAGTTGACTTATAAGAGCATTCCAACCCATACCCTATATTTATGTGAGGATAGTTTATAAATTCTGTGGTGGAGTGTTGAGTGGTTGTGAGTGTAAATTATAAGGTGGAGAGAGTAAAGGTAGTGATGTTTTTTTTGTAAATTTGGGGAACTTTATTTGTCCATATTTTTTTAATATTTGTTGAATTAGTTGTGAGTTGAGGGGAGTAAAAACTGTAATGATAAGCGTATAAAATAATATCTATATTACATATAAAACATTTTAAATGGACAAAATGGTACATGTACAATTTTCAGACGCCACTAAAGAAGATGCCGATAAATTGATTACTGTCACCGGCCGGCGACTTTCAACTTATCTTCGGCGACGTTACCTTACCTCTCAATTACAATCAATAGTATTAAAATCCCAAGACCCTCAATCGCAATCAATACCCTCAATTGCAATCAATATTATTAAAATCCCAATTGTTCATCCATTATGGTGTTATATATCATATTCACAATCACTAATTTCATCAACTCATCGGGAACCCTTTCCTATCCCCTGCATGAAATTGGTGAATGAAATCGATCGACGACATTCAAGAAGCGACCGTAAATCATCAAATGGTATCGACTGCTCTATTCAGTAGTTCTATGCTTGTAGTTATAAAAACTGGCTGGCCACATTAAGAGAGAAGATTCATTTTCGTTAACAACAACTTGGAAAATGTTAGTAGTTCTATGCTTGTAGTTATAATAAGTGCCAGTGATATCATAGATAGCTTTTTATATCATTTTGTACTAAAGTTTTGGCTTTCAAATAAAGCCAAGGTTGAAAAGATGTCTTTTGACTTGAAAGTCAGATACGAATAGGTTGAATCAGCCATGAATGTGTTATATGTAGGGTTTTTTTTATATGCTTTTCATTTGCAGTTGGAAAAAAACTGTAACTTGAAAAGTATATTATCCTAATCTCATTTGCACTCTAAGACTTGGGCATAGGAAAACTTTTTTGTTGATATTTTTGGTTTATTTATAGTATTTAACATGGAGAATTTTTCAACATGCAGATGGCAATTACATCAAAATGTCTCCATAAACAACTGTTGTCATTAAACATATATGAAAATTGTTTCCACCATGCAAGGTAAGGACTTCATATCTAGACTATTATTACTTATAGCTTTTAAATTCATCAGGTTAGTTTTTAATGGTATTTTCTCGTGCTTGGGGATTGGGCTGGGAGATTTGGATGGACGGAGATTACACAATTTACATTCTTTCAACAGGTACCCTACCTACAATTTATTAACTATAAATTACGAGTAACTGCATAAACTCCTGCATAGACTGTTATTGTTGTTATTATTATTATTATTCTTACTATTATTATTATTATTTCATTCTGCTGTATGTTAGTTGAAATATGTATTATAATTGTGTTTATGTAGCTTGTTATGATTATTTAGCCAATAATGAATTGCATTTTATTAGGTGTTCTTGTCTTGCAATCTTTCTTTTTCTTTTGCATTTTTTTGCCCACCGCAGTTGATTCATTCATGTTAAAGAAATCAAAAGGTTGAAGAAGTCCGCTAAAGTGTAGATATGTAAGTTTTGCTTCTTTCAAATATTGTCTTTCATTAATTACAGTAGTGCTAAACATCATCGTCTTATTACTAAGACGAATATAAGCAGACAATATTATGAACCTTCTTTACACTAGAAGAGTTGATGTTGTAATTAATGTCAGGTAAGCTTACAAACTTAATCATTAAATATATCTAAAAGTGTCATATAACGCACTTAATTTACAATTTGTAACATAAACATCAAATCATCAATATATAAATATAGTAATTTAATACAGTAAATATACAATTTGTAAAACAAACAAAACTAACCTATTAGCACAGCAGAAGTTAAATCGGCTTCACATATAGATTTGAGGGAAATCGGGGTTGGAATTCAACTGAATCAATATTATGGCTACCATTGCCTGAATATGAAGATTCATACAATGAATGTTTTTTATGATTTGAATTTAGGCAATAGGATGTGTGCAATTTCTCTAATTTATCAAATGATGTATTTTGATATATTCTGACCTTTAGTTAGTTTTCCACTTAAAAGGCACCGTATAACGGCTTCAAAGGCTGCAAAAATATATTTTTGCAGCAGGGGTATACTGGTTAAATTTTAGTTGTTGGCAACCATTTGATACATCAAGAAGTGTTAAAAATCTAGATACACTCTGTACCGCATTCATGGTTTGGGTGATAATAAGCATGTTAATCATTTTCTTTATATCTTTCTCACACTTTTACTTGCTATCAATATCAACTTTAATATCATATTTTGTTTTATGTATATCCATGTTTATTATATTTACATATTGTGAAAAATGAAAAAACCTAAACAAATTATTCGACTTCTTCGTTTAGATGCTTACCAAAATGACATATATGGAGTAAAAGAAGGAAATGGAAAAGATCAAGTTGGGGTGGAAGTTAAAAGGTAAAAAGGTATGCCTACACATTAACTGTTTATATTAATGTTCAAAAGGGTACTTTTGTCTTTCTTGACCAAGCAAATTAGATAATTATTTTGTACCTGTCAATTGTCATTATTTGTTTATGTTGTATTCGGTGTTTTGTATTTGAGCATCTTCGGTGTTTTGTATGAGTCTCGGTTGCTGTCAGTTTTTGTATTTTGATGTCATTAGAAATATAGTGTTGGGTCATAACAATGTGGGTTCTGGTACATATATTTTCTACTCATCTGGTTCTGGTATTGATTTTATTTTATATGAGGGTGGTTTTGATTATGCTAATTGCCTTTCAAAACAGTGATATTAATTATGCTTTGTTAGTAATTTTATAATTAGAGTAGAATCTGGACTTTGATTAGAGTTGGAATAGGTGTAATGATAATATAATTGATCAAAATTAATATCAACTAGAACTCCAGTTATTGATGTAACCGAAAGTCGATTGAGATATTAATTATGCTTTGTTAGTAATTTTATAATTAGAGTAGAATCTGGACTTTGATTAGAGTTGGAATAGGTGTAATGATAATATAATTGATCAAAATTAATATCAACCAGAACTCCAGTTATTGATGTAACCGAAAGTCGATAGAAAACCCGACCATGAAACCAAACCGATACGATTTGAATGGTTTCATGGTTTTAAATCGAAGCAGATAACTCCTACATGTTATTATTACTATTCCTGTTATTACTACTATCAAAGATATATATAGATATATATATATATATATATATATTGTTTTAGTTTCAATTATTGCAATGGAGTTAATAATATACTTAGGGTTTAATGATGAAATGGTTTCACAAATAAATGAGATCTTATAACATGTTTAAAAGCTATCTTGGTTTGATGAGACCCATGATCTGCTTATGTTTTTACTATAAAATTGTTTCTTAATATTAAATAATATATATTTTTTAAATGTTATATTTATTTTTAGTATATCTTGATTTTATAGAATTTTCATATCAAATGTTTGGTGAGATTAATTTTGATATAATGAGATGTTATAACCCGTTTAAAGGTTATATGAGTTTGGTGAAACCTTATTGATAATTGTGGTTCTTGAATTCTTTTAGGTTGCACACACTGATGTGGGCAAATTAGAGAGGAAGTCTCACCAAACCAACACAGTTACGATGCTTGCATGTGAGGTTTGATCTCAAAACTGTACCTATACAATATTCTCACTAAACCAACACACGATATTGGGTTTTGATAAATCATTAATATCTTATAGATGGCATTCAAATGCTTAACCGGAGGGAGGGTTAACAGGTTAAGCTGTTTTCAATCAGGTCAAACCAAAAACGACCTATTTATTTAAAGGGTCAACACAAACACGTCCCATTTATTGTTGAGTGTTTGTAATTAGGTTTACGAACATGAGGGTAGAAGTTATATGATTTCAGTAAATAATCAAGTTTTTTGAATTTATATAATTTCAGTAGATAATCAACTTTTTTGAATAAAATGATTTAGGAGGCTAAGTGCAATAACAATGAAACTTGAACTTTTGACCCAGTTAACCCTTTTTCTGTTAGGCAAAACTTTTGATATGTTTGACTCATGTGGGAATCATAACCTGAGTGAACTCATTAATAAGTAAATTTTGTTATAACTGTAGGGTATTTCTTGAACAAGAGTCAAACCAAGATCTGGTAAACTTGCTTCATCTAGAGGTTTCATCTAGAGGTTATATAGGTAATTCTATGTGCAGCGACCCAGAGGGACTATACTGAAGTAGCACTAGAAATCCCTAAGCACAAACTGATATTAAATTTAGCAATGTGAGTAATATCCAGCTAAAGGTCATTGGTTTGCTGCAGGTCTCTCGCCTAATGTGAGTAACATATGGTTCTTAAGTTAAACCTCGTATATCAGACATTTGGATTTGTTTTTAACACACACTGGACTTTGGACTGTATTTATGTTTTGAGATGGTAGTTAAAGAAAGTTGGTGGCAGGTAGTAAAGAGGAATGGGTGAACTTTGAAGCCCGTAGAACTAACTTAGTTGTGAATATGACAAGTGTGTAAAACTGTAGTGAGTTATCAAGTTGGCTTATTGGCTACATTATCTTCATTCCACTTGACTGATTTAATTTTGTTGTTGTCTGCTAATTGGATTTCATTATGTTTCATGTCTTACTTTAATGAAAAATGTCTTTTTTTTCCTATTTTTAAAATTTTATATAATTGAGTTACATATAATGAGGTTTTTCAAGGAAAAATAGTGATAGACTGAGATATCATGAGTTTCACAATTTGTAGATATTGAAATTTTTTAACATTCTTTCGTGCTGATCATTATCAACCAGGAAATCTTGTTATTTGTGTTGTAAAAAATAGTAATTGAGAAATTGTTGGGACAAAATGTTTAGTTACGTTTAAAACACAGGTTGATGATTAAGTGTTGGAGCATATTTTGAATATAAATACATCAAAAATCAAAAAAAAAAAATATCTTTTATTAATCATGGACTCATTTCAAATTTTCATCTATTATGTACTTATAAAATACATGGAATCTATCAAAAATACATGATTTTCTAAGTGTTACAAATTCAAACACCAAGAACCAAATGCAATATGCAATAGGGGGACTAAATGAATGTGTATTTATGACTTTCAAAGTCAAACATATTACTTTGAAAATTTTCGTATCAGGCTTCACTTCAATACTTCTATGGTCGAACGCTACCTCAAATCAATTAACATAAAATGTCATATTTTAAACCCGCCGCAATGCGCGGGCTCTTTGCTAGTTATTTAATTAAACAAAAGAAAGAAATGTAATGTTTTGTAGTGTAATTATAAAGATGGTGCGTGTTCGGGATGCTCATAAAGAGTATAACTAAAAGTTGAAGGGGGCTTTTCTAGTACACATAGTCTATCCCCTGGCAATACACATGACTTGCTTTTCTTTCTTGAACTCCGATTATTTTTATCATATATAAAAAAAGAAAGCTCCGCACACAATACACTAATTTGAGTTTCAATGGATCAGAAGAAGATGAACGTTTTCGTGTGGGATATGGATGAAACCCTCATCTTACTGAAATCCCTCATCACCGGCGCATACACCAAATCTTTCAACGGCTCCAAAGACGTCCAAAAGGGCACCGAAATCGGCAAAACCTGGGAGAATCAAATCCTCAGGATTTGCGATGATTACTTCTTTTATGAACAAGTAAGTTTTCATTTTTTTATTTTATGTATTCATAAAACCCCCAATATTATATTTGTTATTAAACTGGCAACAAACTAGCCCTGTTTGAAGTATTACACTCATAGGTCGTAACCTTACTATATGTTTGAAATTTTGTTGTATTAAATCGTATCATTCTGGTAAACTAACAACAAGCTACCCCGCTAGCCCCTTTTTTTCTATAAAATTACATTCATAGATCCAGCGGGCCGTAAATTTACTATTTGTTTGAGATAATTTGTTGTATTAAATCGTATCGTTCATGGTAAACTGCTAGCCCTTTTGTATAAACTTACATTCATAGATCCTGGGGTAGTAACATTACTATTTGGGCAGATTGAAGGCTGTAACAAGCCTTTTGTGGATGCAATGAGGGAGTATGATGATGGGTTGGATCTAAGTGGTTACGATTTTGCGAATGATGGTTTCGTTGGTGCTGCTTTTGATGATGATGCTAATAAGAAGAAATTGGCGTATAGGCATCGGGTTATTGCTGACAAGTATAAAAAGGTTGTTTTGAAACTCATGATATTTGATTGCTGTCCTAAACTATGTAATTGTGTTACTAACTGCAGATTTCATGGTTTGTAAATGTTACTGTATTAGTCTCGATACTCATGATTGATGTCACCCGTTATGATGAAGAACATAATTATTGTTCTTCTCATAGTTATCAAAAGCGTGGGTTTTTGGCGCCTAGGCGTTGATTTATTTATTTATTTTTTTTGTTATTTAGCTTGACTTTATTTGATTTTTTCATTTTATCACGTAACCCATTTAAACCACTTATCCTAAAAGTAAGCTATCGTTTTTTTATATATTTTTATTTAGCTTGATTTTATTTGATTTTTTTTTAATTATCACTTAACCCATTTAAACCAGAAAAATCAGTGATTGATTAATTTTTAAACTGTTTTTATTTAGCTTGACTATGTTGAATAAACTGCCAATTCTTTTAATTGAAGATGTTCAGTTCATTCGTTTTTGAATAAATTGTGTTTATTTATAGAGTATGGTGTTTTTTCGGTAATAAGAGAGGTGACTAGTTTACATGAAATTAACATTTATTTTAGAGTATGTCAGTAATAAACACCAAATGTAGGACAAAGAGTGAGATAGAAGTCATATTTTTTTTTTTTTCAAGAACACTTTGGATCTTTTGTACTTTATGTTGAGGATTATGGTTTCGGAATAATTTGGTATTTGAAAAAAGTGACATTTACTATTACATAATATATTTTAATTTTTTTTTATTTAAGTGCGCTTTTTTTTTGAGGCCCACGTTTTTTTGCGCCTTGCGCCTTGAGTGCGCCTAACGCATTTAATAACTATGGTTCTTCTAAATGTAGTTTAATGTTTTTTTTTTGCTTTTTTGGTAGGTTTTAACTTTCTTTAACAGGAAAAGAAATTTGTTTTTAAATTTGGTTTTTACTGAAACTCTACTCTTATAATCTGCAGAAAGAATTCTAATTCTTGTACATAGTAATGTCACTTATTAAAGTCAGAAACCGAAAGTGTTACTGTTGGTATTATTATTTTGTTTGTTTATGATTTGCCTGAATAAATTCTATTTTTGTAGATTGAAAATACCTTATGTCCTACTATATATTCCTTGGCATTGTTATTTTATAAGTAGAATAAAACAATTGTTGTGTTACTAGTTACTGCAAAAGGATATAGACACATACGTTACCGAATCTTGATAATCATGCAAGCAATACTCCGTAATTTACAACTGACTATAGCGGTACTCTAAACCTATATATGCAGGGCTTGCGCAACTTGTTTGGCGAAAAGATGATTAAATCGTGGGACAATCTTTATGAGGTGACCGATGATTTTACAGACAAATGGCTGTCTTCCGGTTAGTTTATATGGTTATGCCTAGTTATATAGTCAAAGAAGTTCACCCTTTTAGTCAAACTTGTCTTGTATTGCAGCGCGAGCCTGTGTGGCACAATGTGCCGGTGGAAATGGAGCAGAAAACATAAATATTATTGTGACTTCAGGCTCGTTGATCCCAAGCCTAGTGAAATGCTTATTGTTTCGGCTCGATGATTTGATTTCCTATGATAACGGTTAGTCGCTTTACCTTACATTCTACATTTTTTTCAATGCACCGGTGGAATTTGGTGTATGCATAAAAAATTGTTTACAGCAGTATCAAACCTAATATAATAGAAGTTAGAAATATTAAGTTGCAAGTTGCGGCTTCCGTGCCGGTAATGAAAAAAATACCGATGTGTATTTCATATTTAAAAAGTTTGATTACATAAAAGTTGACTCCATAACACAGAAATAAAGTCGTGACATGCCTAAAAAGATGTAGACACATGTATTAGATCGATTGAAAACCATAAAAACAATCACCGATACCTGTCCCGATAACACGACATCGATACGTATGTTGTTCAGCCTGTATCAGTTCAGTTTGTCATGGTACTGTTACAGAACCAACTCGGTTTTTTAAACAAAATTATGTCGGGACGTTGTTTAAAAATAATTATTTATATTCATGAATGGAATTTATTAGAGAAAAATAAAATTATTAAAACGTTAAGTAGTTGAAAAAGGTATAGTATTTATAGTATAAAGGATGAAACTGAAACTTACAAAAAAACAAAATTTGTGTTATAATTAATAAGTAAAACATTGCTTTATTTTCAATGAATTTCATGTTGACTGATTGTCGAAAATGGACAGTTTACAGCTCATGGGAGGTGGGAAAATATCAATGTTTTTCATTGATCAAAGAACGGTTTAACGGGCCGAACGTGCAGTTTTGTGCGATCGGTGACGGGTGGGAAGAATGTGAAGCGGCTGAAAACATGCAGTGGCCGTTTGTGCAAATAGATCCTGTGCCGATTACTACCTCTCATCGGTTTCCAGGCCTCAATCTCGAGACCTTAGGGCACTATATTGGTGTGGTTTATGGAGATTCTGATGATGAAGATGAATAGATACAAGGCAGATTGGGTATGGATACCTTATTGTCCTGGACAATCGATTTTAATTTTAATTTTTTTTTTCGGGCCGACATTACAAACTCATGTACATTGTAAGTTGTATTCAAAATTATTGGCTCTCTCCTCATGCACACTGTGACAGTAGCATTGATTTCGGGCAGCTCTGCTAGTTTTATACACTGATTTAAGTCGGTATTATAAAATGATGTTCCAAGTAGGATGATTATGATCTGAAAGAAAATATAAAAGTAAATGTTATTCTTGCGTTAATCAAGTAACGTAAATCTTTATGTATGATTAAATTAATACAAGTTAATGGTTGAAAAAAGAAGATGATTGCCCCGGATTATCCATCGTAGCAACCTGACCCGGTTAAGATTAAAAGGATGGGTAACGTTTAATAACCATCAGTGGACCCTTTAAGGTGACAAAAAGAATATTTACCTATTGCCAATAGAATAGAATTGAAGATGTCATTTTCACAATCAGACCGTTACCACAAAGTGGGGATCAATGAATTAAGTTAAGCTCTCTCTCGTATTAATACTTTACTCTTGTACTTGCTCTCAAAAGAAATCAGTACTGATTTTCTCAATGAATGGTGTACTTACTCTCTAAAGAAATCAGTACTGATTTTCACAATGAATGGTGTTACAGGAACATCTCCCTTTTCTATAACGAGGCCTGCGGTGCTTTGTTTTACAAAATCAGTTGTCAAGTATTTGCTGGTAATTTCATCAGGAAGGTGAGTGGAGAAAAGTTTGGATATTTGTATCCAGATTCTCTTCTTTATTGGCGTCATCCGTGGGTCGTAGATATTGTGGCATCCAAAGATCGAGTGTTTGTCAACATGGTATAAGGTTATAATGCGAAAAAGCTGGTGTGATCATACCAAAATAAATAAAATAATATAGTAGTACATGTTAATAAGATAGTTCACTATGGAAGCCCTTGGGTCGCGGAACACCGCGGAGGGGTGCGGGTTAGGGGGGCGGAGAAAGGAGGGGGGACTTTGGAACGATGGGCTAGGAAGGTGTAAAAGGCGTGGGCCCTCCTCCATTCAACGGTCACATGACCGTTAAAAAAACAATTTAACCATTTTCTATATAAATTCAAACCATTCTCCATTATTACTCAAACAACTCTCTCTACACCATCATTTTACTCTACAACTCTCAAATTTCCACAACTATGAACCCGAGCTCAAACCCAAACCCAAACCCAAACCCAAACCCGAACACAAGCTCGAGCTCAAACCCGTGGGATCCGGCTCAAATGTGGTGGGCTAATTTTCTCTCAAATAACAATGACACTAATAACCCTTTCTTTGCCAACCAACTCCGACCCGTAATGCCTCCACCCATGAAATTGTTTACCACCGATATGTTTATTTGACCGCCGATGTTGTATATGTCTTTTGCAAGTATCCGAAACCCAAACGCCCGAAACCCAAATACCCGAAACCTAAGTACCCGAAACCCAAGTATCTGAACCGCAAGTTCGTCGTAAACGAAGTCATAAAAAGAAGCCTGTTGATGATCAAACATTTACCGAAATGGCCGAAAGACAAAAGTAGGAAGCAGATGAAGAATTGGTGTTAGTGCGTGCGTGGATCGACTCGTCCAAAAACTCAATTCAAGGTAAGCATAACACCGATTTTTGAGAAGAAATACGTACTTAGTTTTTTGGTATAATGGGTCGAGGTTTTTACCGCGGGGATGATTCCGTCACCAACAAATGAAAGACAATGCACAAAAATGACCAACTTCTCCAACATTTACACTCGCGTTTCAAACAATGGGAGAAAAAGCGGCATGAGTGATATGAACGTGATTGAGGTTTGCTTAAAAGAATACGAGGCCGTTTATATAGCAGATTTCAATATGTTAGAAATTTGGAGACAGTGTACGAGCTCGTCAAAGTGGCATTCGGTCCCGAATCTTCATTGCGATCGTCCAAACGATCAAAGACAAAGTCTACTTCGCCCGATCAACGACATTCTCGACGAGTTGTGAAGTGAGCTTGCGTTTTGACAACTAGGATTATAAACTAACCGAGATTGCCAATGCTAAAAAACACTCAAAAGATGAACTCACGAGAATGTATGAAGAAAGAAAAGTGATGCATGCGGAATACAAAGCGATACATGCGGAGCGGCAACGCGTAAAGGATTTCAAGCTTCCCGCAAAGGATCTATCTAATCTAGATCCGGTCACTCGGGCGTTTTTGGAGAAAAAAAATTTAAAGATAATGAATAATATATATGCAAACGAGGATGACGACGAATATGAGTTATATGTTGGTTAATTAAGTTGTTATGTTTTCATTGTTTTTTTATGTTTTTTTGTTTATATGTTTTTAATTTATATTTTTCTATTTGTATGTTTTTTCTTTTTATTTAAGTTTGCCAATAAATATAATTATTGTTAAGTCATATTATATTCTCTTTAACTAAATAATATTTTATCTTATAAAATATCATGAAAAATCTCTAGTTTGTTAAATTATAAACAAAGTACATTACAATACATTAATAAAAGATTATATAAGTAAAACCTACCTTTAATAATATTATTGAATAATTAAATCCGTTTAAAAGTGTATTATAATATTTTATTATATAAAAATATTTGTATAAAAGTAAGACACGTATTTTATAACTAATTAATTTGCTAAATATATAAGTATAGATCAAACACATCTTAATAACATTAGTTTTTATAAATATATTTATAGTTTCCTTAATATATACTTATATCAAAATATTATGGTTCATGTTTACTTATATATATACTTCATACCCCTTCACCCGTTTTTTTTTTTTGGAAAACAATTCCTACTAAAGTTGTATCATGTGGCAATAGTTATCTTTATAAAAAAACAAAAATAGAAAATTGAATTATAATAATCTAAAATATTATATTTGATCACGTACATACTCTATTCTTTCATGTCTTATGTAACCTGCCTAACATGATCAGAATAAAATCAGTTACACGATCAAAATAATGTGGTGATGAGCGCATATAGTCTTACGATTTTCTCCGTTTTTAGAGGAAATTGCTTTTAAATAATTCCAATAATATTTTATTGGCAAACAAGAGTATCAACTTCAATCTTGGCTGGTTGTATATAATAATCCTATTAAAGTTGTATCATGTGGCAATAGTTATCTTTTTAAAAAAACCAAAAAAAGAAAATTGGATTATAATAATCCAAACTATTAACCATGGGCCAATAATAATCTCAACTAATAATATGATCGATGGCAATCTCAACTTTTAGTTTCGTTACCAAATAACAATCTCCGTCTAATAGAGTGTTAATTCCGTCAGTTATTTCTTGACTATAATACCCTTCCTACGAGCATTCCCAGCCTATTCCCTACCATATATCCATATATATCATATAATTACATTAAAAATCACTGTATTTTCTCACTCCTGTTTAATTAAACAATACATTTTATACATTTATCGTTATCTTTTCTCTCTCTTTCATTCGCAACCACTTTTAGAAAATATTAAAATATTATACGGTATGAACAGTGAAACCCCAAATTTAACTTTCCCATATAATATTTTCTCTTTCCTCTACTCACAACCACTCATAACCATACCATATAATTTACAACCCCCTCACATTAAAATCAGGAATAGGCTGAGAATGCTATAACCTATCTCACATCCCCATATCTAGAACTATACTAAAAAATATTATATTTCTCTCTCATGATTAATTAAATAATATTGTTTTTTACATTTATTAGTACAATTTTCTCTTTTCTTTATTCACAACCAATTCAACAAATATTAAAAACAAATAAGAGCAAACTTTATTTTCCTAGATTTACAAAAAATCACTACATTTTTTCTCTCCACCTTATAATTTACACCCATAAACACTCAAACACCACCATATAATTTGTAAACTTCTCACACATGATTTGAAGGGATATGATGAGAATGCTATAGAAGATACCCCTTATATTAAATAAATATAAACAAAAATAATAAATGAATATATTATCAGCTCATCGAAACCCTTCATCTAACCCCTGCAACACCGTCGACCACCGTCAGCCGGCCATCTGCACCAACACTGGCAACCGCCACCTGCAACAATGCCGACACACCCCTCTGTATTCCTTCCTCATCAACAATGACAACATGCCATATATAGAGAATTTTGACCGAGTCGTTCTCTTGATTTGTTTATTAAATCACCAAACCATAGACAACACTGAATCGTTTATTTGCTGATTTCTATTGAAAAATGTCTAAAACTAAAATAAAACTGGAATTGAAAAATGTTTTCATATCTATCTGATGAAGTTCTCAACTTCTTCTTCAAGCTCGTTGACTATTCACGTAACTACTCAACTCTAGCTTGTGTTTGCAACAAATTTCGTTTCTAATTAGCACAATTTTCTGAAAAAACAAATGCAATCAATTGATTTCGGTCGTCGACCCGTTGCCTCTAATCTTCTCCCAACGAACACATCTATGACATCACCGTTCTCTCCTCCCGGTGGCTGGTCCATTAAACACCGTCACTGCGGCGCCGTTGTGTTGCTGCAGTTGATGGTGGCCAGTGTTGTTGTAGATGGTTGACCGATGATGTTACATGCATTCCGATGAGATGAACGGTTCTGACTTCTATGGGCTAATTGTACAAGAAGGCCTTTCTTCCTGTATGGGGGAATACTTTATTCTCAATCAATTGATTGATGCCTCGGATAAATTCACTTATTTCTCACAATCCTTCTGGTCATGCATTTTCTTCTTTACTTTCTATATTGCCATATGCAATGATAGAGATGGACTACTATCTGAATGACTAAACCAATAACGGCTAAAGGACCGTGTAACATCCGTTAAATTTCAAACCCGAAACCCGAACCATTTTAAACTTTCAGATTTTCGTATTTAGTAAACCCTATTTTTTTAACTTATAAGAATATTATTCCATCTTTACAATTTTAATACTAAACTCCATTTTATGTATTTTATAAGTTAGTTGTATTTTATTCAAGTCTAGGATTATGTTACATGTTTGATCTTCCATTAACTTTTTTTAACACAAAGTTAAATGACTTTAAAGGTGTTTCAACTCATTTTTTCATAATATACTAAGTTGAATATATTCCTTATGTTTCAACTCAACTTTTATGATCATTTTAAAGGTTTTGAATGTTATTCACTCCCATTAACAAGTCTTGACCAAATTTAATTCTTTGATATAATCTTTGGTCATGTTTACCTATAAAAAGAACTCACTTGCTTCCCCTTTCATTTGCCACAACTCAATTTACAAAGTATTGTTATTATTCTCTAATATTGGTGTATTTTGCCTTCAAAAGTCAAATCGATCAAGTTTCAAGTTTCTTCTTTTTATTCTTGTGTTCATTCCTCGGGTATGTTTGTGTTATTTAACTTCATGATTTTAATAGTTTAAAACAGGATGTTATGAATTAATTTAACATTAGTATAGTTCATCAAAAACGAACTCGACTCACTTATGAATGTATTTGGTTTAGGTTTAGTCAATTTTATTATATCTAAAAAAATATTTTCATTTATTATTCCAAAAATATTATTTTACCAAGACGGAAACAAACCCGGCATAAAAAGTTGAATTCGAGTCTGACCAAAAATGAACCACTCTCTTAAACTAATTTTTTTTGGCCCGTTTGGAATTTTTTCTTGAAACGAGCCCAAAATAACATGACGAAGAAATATTATAACCCAACATTTTATCAATAATTAAAATTAACCAACTGATGTACATAAAATTATACATCTTTTTAGCATCAAATAATCTCTAAAAACTGCAAATTCTATTAAATAATATAGCTCAGAAGGCTACTTATCACATTAAAATGATATTTCAGGTAAACCCAAACCTTAAACGAAGAAACAAGTGAAAAGACCAAGAAAAACGAAAGAAAACCCAAGAAAAAACCTCAACCACGCCCCGTGCCCCATCAACCACTCCCCCATTCTTCTGAACACAAGAAAAGACAAAAACAGGACACAAAAGCACGGGGCCGTGCTCCATCAACTAGGGGGTCGTGGTCTCTTTTCAGATAAGACAAAAAGAATTAGCACATGTCATTAAAAACCACGGGTCCGTGCCTCAGGAAGCACGTCCCTGTGGTGAGTCATCATGTACGATCTGACAACATTTAAAGCGACTGGACATGTGGACACGAGGCCGTGCCTCATGGAGCATGGGGTCGTGCCTCTCACTCCAGACTGCTTATAAATAGAGGCTCATGTTGCACTCATTTGGTGTGGTTGAAGAAAATCTCTAAACCGGTCTCTCTTATAAAAACACCACATTACACTCATATTGAAGATCTTGTGAGGAGTTTGAAGGCTTGGAGGTTACCATTATCACCCATCATTACCATCATTATTATCATCCATCATCATCATTAAGAAGGAAGATCCATCCACATTTGGTTAGATTGTTTTAGTTTAATCATGTGTTTGTTATCATCATCTATTTTAATGTTTATAACAATGCTCATTATGGGTTAAACTCCATTCACCATCTAAAATCTATAAAGAAGCTTTGTTTTACTTGATGATTATGTGAAACACGTGGTTTAGTTTGGTATAGTACATGGTTATTTTGCAATTATCCTTTGATGAAGAAATGTTTTATCACTTTAACTCAATACATCAAGGTTGATGATTAATAATCATTCATCATGTTCTTGGAAACTAGAAATGGTAAAAAGAATACTTTGTTAACTTATTTCAGATAAAACATGGATCCTTATGTTGTACTTAGAAATGATGATATATAAGTTATGATCTATTTCTCTAGTTTTTCTAACTCTAAAATAACATTGCTAATACGATTGCTTAGGTTATCATGCTAGTTAAAGAAATCATATGTTAATGGAATGTGTAACTATAACCTAATTAAATCAACCAAGGGAGGTTGTGTGAGTTAACTACAACCACCAAAGTTTTTAGAATTGGTATTTGAGAAATCGAAGTCAATCCTAATCGTTCTATTATACTAAACTGCTTGTCTACTTAAATTGACATTTTCGTGGTAGCATGACATTAGGAAAGGATGGACTTTAAAATGCGCATGCTACTTTATTTTATGTCATAGATTATGTTCACTTAGAAATGAGGGACTAATCTATCATACATTATTAGGAAAAGTTTATCAAATGTTTATTTAATAGATTATCAAAGAAAAATGGAGTGGATTCTTGATTTTAGATCGTAACCTTCATATAATTGAATTAGTCACTTAGAATTTCTCTTCTTGTCACCTATATATTATATATAAGAATTTCTATTTTATAAAAGTTTAAAAATCAACCTCAAAATGATTAAACCCTCTGATTAAAGTAAGACGAAGATTTATCATTAGAAACATTTGTGTCCACGGATCGATACTTGGTTTTTACCAATACTATTCTACATATACGATAGGTACACATGCCTATTTTGTGTGCGTTTAGTCTTAGTAGAAATCATTTTTATAAATTTAAAACACGATCTTGTGCAAAAGCTAAAACCTCAATCAGTTATCATTTTATACTAGCACGCGCAGCACACCATCAAGATTTTTACGCCGTTTCCGGGGACATGGTACGTTTCTAAGAACGATCCAAGTTTTAATTTAATCGTTGTTTATAATTGTACAAATTTTTAACTTTTATTTCATTTTATTTTTCTTTACTAACTATTAAATTATATATATTTAAGGCTAGCCTAACCTTTAATTTAGCTTAATTAGCTTATACTTTAGTTTAGTTTTAAAATAGCTTAGCTTAACTCGTACTTTAACTTCAACTAACCTTTTAGCTTAATTTAACAGTTGATTTAATCCCATGTATGTCCTCTACATTCGAACCTGAGTTTGTTTCTACAATTTCTAAATCGGAATGACTCTTTCGTCGATGAACACGTAAACGGACAGCAGAAACCGCTGAAACGATCAAAGACGAGTCAGTAGACGCCACCACATCAGGAGAAAATTAAACTAAAGACATGATGGCAGCACCAAACAATGAGCCGAACATGAGCCAATATGCCAAGCCAACTCTAGAAGACTACAACAATGGAGTGGCTCCACCCGAAATCACAGAAAATTTCGAAATCAAATCAAGCACCATTCATATGGTGGAAAATTCAATTCAATTTCATGGTCTCCTTGATGAAGACCACCCTCTTTCTCATATATCTCGATTCTTACGAATCTGCGGAACCTTTAAATAGAAAGATTCTCTCCCTATGTTCTGGAGGCAACCTAGGTTTTGCGAAATGTATGCAACAAAGGAAATTGAAATTGAAAGAATGCATTTGCAGTTCTTTAGGGCCTGTCGGTAAAAGACCAGTATCGTATTTTACCGGTGAGAGGGATAAAGTGGTAGGGTTTTTGGTTTTTGTGTTCTAATTTGGAGACTGGTTTGAGGGGATTGTGACAATATTACCTTCTTCTTTAAACAATGCTTCGTGCGGTCTTGAAATGAACATTTGCGACAAGTTCTAAATCACACGAAACATATGACCCACTCAAAGCTTCCCAAAAATATTTATTTGGCATGAGGTTTATCTCACATTAACAGAGGAATTGGGTAAAGACGCCATATTTTGCATAAATTTATTCTCAGTATTACAAAACTTCTTTTTACCTTTTTCACATTTTTTTTATTATAGTAGATTTTTAGTTGGTTATTTGCAAAATAATTTTCTTGAATTTTCTTTTGGTTTGGTCTAAAATAGTCTTTGTTTGCTACAAAAATTTTGTTATTAGAGAATCTTATAATTAGTTGAGCAAGCATTTGGTCAAGTAATTCCTCTCCCCAAACTTGAATCTCACATTGTCCTCAATGTGAAAAGATTCATAAAAAGATTTATATGAAGTATGGTGGGTAAAATGGAAAGGAACTTTCCTACGGGCTAACGAAATTTCGACAGAGCGTCCCCTATTTTTCATCCGTTTTCCTGTAATGTACCTAAATAATAAAAACCGCACACAACCAACACTACGTGAAAAACGCCTTTTAGCCACACATGTGGTCTGGGCGATTTGTCACACTTAGGCTTAAATGTGTGGCTAAAAGGTCTTTGACCGCGTTTGAAAACCTTCCAACTAGTTTTGGCCACACATGTTTTTCATCATGTGTGTTAGTACACGGTTTGCGTCTCGAGTCTTTGTATTTATCGTTAATGTATTTATCGTTTTATTTATGTAATAATTATTAAAGATATTAATGTAGTTTGTTAAGGTTATCATCTAGTTCGTTAAGGATGTTTAACGAAGTAGACTTAAGTTATGTTCCCTCTTGATTCGTTAAGGATGTTTAACGAATCAGGGGTTGATTCGTTAAGATTATTGTGATTATTGTATGTAACGAAGTGAGTGGCTAGTTCGTTACGGAATGTGTAGCGAACTAGACTCATCTTCTATATATAGTGGTATCAGAGCTTTCGGTGTTCGATTGTTCTTGATTCGAGTGTTAATTCGTTATTAATGGACTGATAATTGTTATTTTGGTATAAGTTTGTTTACAGTTTAAGTTTGGATCAAATTAAGTGTGAATTTGATTAAGATATGGTTTGATTGGATTGGATTTGTGAGTGTTAAGGTATTGGACAGTTATTGTGATTTGGAATTGGTAATTGGATTGTGTTTGTGTGGATTGAGGTTTGGATTTGGATTTGGCCGAAACAAGGGAATGTTTTTGGTCAAATTGGAAATGAGTTAATGTTAATCGATTACGAGATGGATTGAATTGGTTGCGAGATATGTTTCCGAGTAATTTCATTGGTAACTTGAACGATTTGGTTTATTAACGAGTGTGCATTACAGATTTGAGTGTTGGTTTTGGTGTTCATACTTTTCCAGATTTCTGGAAAAGAAGGTTGAAGATTTGAAGATCTTCATATATATTTGAAGATTTGTTAAACATGAAACTAATTTGTTATCAGTATTCGCCAATTCGTTACTTGGTTCGTTACATGGTTACATTTCTGATTCGTGCACTTTAATTCGTGATACACGTGTCACTTTGTTAACTGTTATTCTAACAACTTTTTGCCACGTGGCTATAGTTGTCAGAGTTTGTTACAACCGTTGTAACAACTTGATACGCTATAGTTGATTCGTTATCAACTGTAGCTAATTCGTCACCTAATTTGTTAAAGTCTCTTAGTGATTCGTTACAGAAATTCAATAGTTTGTGATCTTAATTCGCTAAGTTGCTACTTAGTGATTCGTTATAGAGAACCACCTAATTCGTTAACATAGTTCGTCAATCTAATTCGTTATATTGACTTAATTTGTTGACCAATTCGTTATAACCTATTTCGTGCGAGACTATTCCAGATTCGTCAAAGTTACTGTTCTAGATTCGTTAAACTGTTCCAGATTCGTTAAAACTGTTCCTAATTCGCTAACTACTGTTCACAGTTAGTTGACATATATTTTCAAGTTTAACCCTTTGAATTTGAAAGTATTGTAATTTAGCAACATGGCTGGTATGTATGCATTAGCTTCCCAAAATATGTTAATGCAACAAATGTTGGAATTGGATACCGAGATCGGTTCACATTCAAATTGTCCACGGTTAATGAAATTCAGCGACTTTGCTAAGTGGGAACCTCGTTTCCGTGCTCACTTAGGGTCAGTTCATCCCGATTGTTCGTATTGCTTGGATGAAGTTTATTCCGTTCCTATGATTGGAGATAAGACCATTGGATTCACACCTAAATCTATCTCGATATATTCGGTTGAAGAGAAGAAAGCCTTAGAAATTGAAACGAAAGCTTATTCTACTCTCACTATGGCTTTAATCGAAAACATCTTTCACCAAGTTGGTAGCATAAAGATATGTGCTTCATTATTCCAACACATTCGTATGAGGAGTATAGGTAACACTGCTGAAAGCAAAAAGGTTATGCTCAAGTTTCAATTTAGAAACTTTAACCTACTTAAGGGTGAGACTGTAGAAGAGATGACAACAAGGTTTAATCACTTGATAGCGGAGTTGGATAAGATGAAGTTGGAAACGTCTGAGGTTGATAAGATTGACACCATTAAAAGTGCATTACCGAGTTTTTATTCGACTTTCTTAATGGTTCTGAAGGAGAATAATTACTTCAACAATGAAGATCTGACGGCATCGGAATTTACGCAAAAGATCGAAGCACTAGAATACGATCTTCAAATGTCAAAAGTCTTCAAAGGATAACCAAGATCCTGCCTTTTATGGTGGAAGTATGCCATTGAGCTCAACCATTTCTCCTATCACTGCATTTCTTACACAAAATGCAAGTGATAATGCAACAACTATTTATAGTGATCCACGTGCTTGTTTCTACACAGCTGGAAATTCTGGATCATCTGGTGTTTCTTGGTCATCTGGAGGATCTGGAAATTCATCACCCGCAAATCAATTCTCATCACAATCAAATGTAAACATGAGGGAGGCCGAACAAAACTTTGTCTTTTTGTCTGCCTTCATGACTTAATACGAGAATCCGGTTAGTAGTAAGATTGCAACGAGCGATTTGACTGATGAAGACTATGATCAAATTGATCCTGATGATTTGGAACTGATGGACTTGAAGTGGAATATGGCTATGATAGTCAGGAAAGTGAAAAAGTTTACGCAGAGAACGGGTAAAGATCTTCCGTTATTGAACAAGAAGTTGGGTTTTGATAAATTAAAGGTCAAATGCTATAACTATGAAGAGTTTACGCATTTTCTAAAGAATATGATAAGCCGAAGAAGGAGTACACTGGTCCCAGAAAGCAAGATCAGAATTCATCGGGTAAAAGTGGAAATGATGCGGGAAAGTCTACTAGAACTAAACCTTCTTCATCAGGGTCACAAGAAATGTTGTCTAACTTGGATAGTACTGATTGGTCACAACGATTGCTGTGCCATGACAATCAAGATAATTTAGTGATGTTTGGATCAAGTGAACATTTTCAAGATGCAAGTGGGAGTGAGCTATCTTTTGATGCTGATACTGAGTCTGATTCAGATGATTCAAGTGAAAAGCTTCCAACCACTTTCGCATGTATGGAGAAAATCAGTGATCCAACAACGTCTGCTTAAATGGCTAAGCAAAATGAGGTTAGTACCTCGACTTCTAAATTATCTGTTAAGGTTTCATGTGCCGATTGTGAAGTCAACTAGCCTAAGATAGATTCCTTAAAACTTCAAAATGATAATTTCTTAAAAGAGATTGTTTCTTTAAAGGACACTTATAGGCAATCCTTAACCTCTCAAATGAACTCAAGAGAGAAAATTGAGGCCTTAACTATAAGTAATCATGATCTTAAGGCTGAGTTATCTGTTAAAATGACTATCAATGATCAAAAGTTTCAAGAAATATTGAAACATAAATCAAAGATAACCGAGCTTGTGAATAAGGTTCTTGAGTTACAGAACAAATTGGGCAAATTTAGAAACTCTTCCTTTTTGCTAAATGAAATAATAGAAGTATCTGGTAAGCAAAAGGATTCAAAGAAAGGTATAAGTTTTGTTGAAATTCCACCACCTTTTCAAAATGATTACCAACCAAATCCTTTTGCTAGAAAAGAATAGGATGTGATTGTTAAAGAACCTGTGATTTCAGAAAAAGCAAAACCAGTTAAACCTGAAATTGTTATAGCCCAATCTACAATTCAAAAACCTCATGTTCAAAGCAACAAAGTCTTTGTTGAAAATGTTGATAAAGTCATCATCGAAGATGTGTTTGAACCTGAAATAATACACAAGAACAAGAACATTCCAAATTCTAATCACATTCTGTGTGAACCTCATGAATTTGAGGAGGCTGTGTATGGTTCGCACACAACTCAGGTGAAACAAGAAAATCATGTTAAGGTTAAACTACTGAAAGCTAAGAAACTAGAAAAGCCCAAAATTTCTGATGAGGATTTGTTGCGTTTCATCAATCCTAATATTTCCAAGCCATCAACTGGTCGCGTGTTTAAATTAAAAGGAATTGACATGATGTTCACTAAGAAAGACATTCCTATTAGTATCATTAAATCAGAACTAATTGAGAGCGTTTTTCACAATGAAACCTCTAAGATTCAAGATGTTGAGCGTCAGTATGCTCAAGCTAAATCATCAGTTACATCTGACCCTTTGATGAAAGCTAAGAAAGTCTTAAAACAAGCTAAGAAAGTTCAGTTTGTAAAATCCACCGGAACCGATACTTTGCAAAGTTTTTCAAACTGTTCTAATTTAGACTTTTATTTGAGAAAGAAATCGGTGTCATCTGATGATTCGGCTAAGAGTTTTACCAAGAACGTGAGTCATCATCCTTCTGTGTCATATGTTACCGCTAAATCTCAAAACGATCATGTGGACATGCAAAGTTGCTTTCTTTGCGGTCAACAAGGTCATGTTGTGAGAAACTGTGGACAGAAGAAATCTCAGAATCTTCATCCATTTGTCAAAGATCAATCGAAACCGATTTCTTTGATAAAAGAGATTCTGAAACGACCGGTGTTGTATGATGATGATACTTATATCATGTTCTCAAACGTGAATCCCCGAAAGGTAGTTCATGTGAATGAAACTTATGGTCAAGTTAAACCAAAGTTTGTTCCAACTGAACTGTTATGCAAGAACGTTAACACAAATGTTGTTCAAGCTGCTTATCTAAGACAAAAGTCTAAGAAGCCGGTAACTTATTCTCAAGTTGCTGAACAACAGTTAAATTCGGCTAAATTTAATATTTCTCATGGAAATCAAAAGGTGCCCAAGACTGAGGCCTGGGATGCCTTTTTGAACTAATCATTTTCTTTTGTGTGTAAGGTACATCCAAGACCATTTATGGTGAAAACTGGATTATGGATAGCGGATGTTCTCGTTATATTACTGGAAATCTCAACCTCTTAACAAATGTGAGAAATATTCAAGGGTGTTATATGGCGTTTGCTAAAAATTCCGGGGGGTATGATTACACAAGAATGTGAAGTTTCGAATTGGAATATTACTTTTGAAAAAGTCAATTATTGTGACAAGGTAGACAATAACTTATTGAGTGTGTCGCAAATCTGTGACAAGAAATACACTACAATATTTATCGATAAAGAATGTCTGATTCTGAAACCGGGATATGTGATTCCCGAGGACATGGTTGTCATGCGATCACCTCTATCAAATGATATTTATGTCTTAAATATGAGCTCTAAAGTATCAAAATCTATCGAAGCATGTTTTGTCTCCAAAGCAACCGAGAAGGACTCCATTCTATGGCATCGTAGAATGGGTAAGATGAACTATCTAATGGCAAATGACTTAGTTGAAGGTGTGTCTTTGAAAAATTTTAAGTTATCCGACCACTGTATTGCTTACAAAAAGGGCAAACAGAAGAAAAAGTCGCATCCTTCTAAGTTATTGAATTCCATTGATACACCATTAGAACGGCTTCATATGGATCTGTTCGGTCCAGTGAATCGTGCTAGTATCTCTGGAGATTGGTATTGCCTGGTCGTTATCAATGATTATTCAAGATACTCATGGGTCTTATTTATGAGTTCAAAAGACCAAACACCTGTTCTGGTTTAGAATTTAATCACTAAGATCGAATCATTATTCAAGCAGAAAGTGAGGGAATTCGAAGTGACAACGGTACTGAATTTAAAAATATTGTATTGGATTTCTTTTGTATACAAAAGGGAATTCATCGAGAATACAGTGCCCCATACGTACCACAACAAAACAGTATTGTTGAGCGAAAGAATAGAACGTTGATTGAAGCTGCTAGAACTATGCTTGCTGATTCTAAGCTTCCTGTCCAATTTTGGAATGAGGCGGTGAATACTGCGTAATATACACTCAATAGGGTTCTAACTGTTAAGAGACTCAAGAAAACTAGCTATGAAATCTTGAATAATCGAAAGCCTAATTTAAAGTACTTTGAACCTTTCGACTGTCCTTATACAATGTTGAAGAAGGATGTGGGTAAGTTTTGAAAAAGCTATCGAGAGTTATTTCTTGGGGTATGCTTCTCCAAAGAAAAGGGTATTTAATTTCACTTGTGGACTATAAAAATTACACCACACCTCTTCAAGGGAAAGGTCCCGACTGGATGTTTGACTATGATAGCTTATTTAACTCATTTACTCCAACTATTGAACAACCTGATGAAGACCTAGTTCGTGCATACTTTGAAGATCAATTGGTAGTTACAAGATTTTCAAGTTCTAATGATGTTGAAGATCCAAAAGATTCTCAAACTGAAGATCCTCATGATGATTCTCTAGTTATCTTTGATAATGCATCTACTTCTTCTGATGATAATCCAATTGTTGATTAAGTTATTGATCTTGATAGTGATGGTTCTCATGAGCTTGGAGAACATTACACTAATTTATTTAACAATGTTGTTGTTCCTAATAATCCCACTCTTAGGATTCATAATTATCACCCAAAGGAGAACATTATTGGAGACCTTGATACAGGAGTTCAGACACGTTATCAAGTTGCTTCATCAAATATGGATAATGTATTGTGTGCTTATGCAGATCTACATTCTTCTGGAATTGTAAATGATGCTAAATTCACTAGCTTTCTATCCCAAGTTTAGCCAATGACACCTCGTATGGCGCTTCAAGATCCTTCTTGGGTAGAAGCCATGCAAGAAGAATTACAGCAGTTTGCACGTTTGGGTGTTTGGGATCTTATCGACAAACCCGCTAGAGTCAAGAAGGCGATTCCGACTAAGTGGGTATTTAAATGTAAGAAAGACGATCATGGGGTAATCGTGAGAAACAATGCATGATTAGTGGTGAAAGGTTTCCATCAACAAGAGGGTATTGACTACACTGAAGTATATGCTCTCGTTGCAAGATTGGAGTCTATACGAATCTTTCTTGCCTATGTAGGTTACAAGAACATAAAAGTCTATCAAATGGATGTTAAAAGTGCTTTTATCAATGGTGAACTACACGAGGAAGTGTTTGTGTCACAGCCTCTGGGTTTTGAAGACCCTGATTATCCTGACCGAGTTTATCGCTTAAACAAGGCATCATATGGTCTACATCAAGCCCTGAGAGCTTGGTATGGCACGCTCTCCGACCATCTGACGGATAATGGTTTCAAACGTGGGACTGTTGACTGCACTTTATTTTACAAAAACATTGGTGATGATCTTCTCCTTGTTCAGATTTACGTTGATGATATAATCTTTGGGTCAACAAACGACGCGTTGTGTAAGGAATTTGAGAAGTAAATGCAAAACAAATTCGAAATGAGTTCGGTGGGAGAGATGAACATCAATTTAGGATTGCAGCTTCATCAGTCTGTGAAAGGAATCTTCATTCATCAGACTAAGTACGTGAACGACGTCTTGAGCCGATTCAAGAATACTGCCGGAAAAACCCCTTCTACTCCTCTCCCCGTGGGTCACAATTTATCACCGGATGAATTGGAGGATACGGTCGATCCTACCCTATATCGAGCTATGATTGGTTCTTTGATGTATCTTACTGCTTCTCGACCCGACATAATGTTTGCTGTCTGTTTATGTGCTAGGTACCAAGCTAGTCCTCGAGTGACTCACCTGGCAGCGGTCAAGCATATTCTTCAATATCTAAGGGGCAAACCAGAAACCGGGTTATGGTACCCCAAGGACAATGCATTTGATCTTACTGCTTATTCTGACTCAGACTATGGAGGATGCAAGATTAACTTCAAATCTACCACAACAGGATGTCAATTCTTAGGAAGCCGGCTTATTTTCTGGAAGTGTAAGAAGCAGACAACGGTCTCCACTTCAACCGCCGAAGCTGAGTATGTTGCAGCCTTGATTTGCTATTCCCAGGTTTTGTGGATACAACATCTTCGAGACTACGGTTTGAAGTTTCTTACTACTCCCATTTTGATTGATAATTCTGCTGCCATTAGCATCACCAAAAATCCTTTGCAACATTCTAAAACGAAACATATCGAGATTCGATATCATTTTATACGGGATTGTATTGAAAAGAAGTTGATTGATCTTGAGAAAGTTCATACCGATTTTCAAAAGGCCGATCTATTTACCAAAGCATTTGACAAAACGCGATTTCAATTTTTGCTTGGTTTAAATGGATTAAAAATCTTTGCTGATATCCTGAAACAAGGAT
This sequence comes from Bidens hawaiensis, assembly GCF_021521415.1. Classification (NCBI taxonomy): domain Eukaryota; kingdom Viridiplantae; phylum Streptophyta; class Magnoliopsida; order Asterales; family Asteraceae; genus Bidens; species Bidens hawaiensis. Next base: position 37,987 of record NW_027501786.1, read on the forward strand.
GACTATCTTTATTTTTAGTTTATTTTTATTTTTATTTTAAAATTTTCTTTTGATTTTGGTGTTTAGGTGGTGAAAATAGAAAATACAAAAATATTGTGTTTTTTGTTTGTATAGATAAAGCCCAAAAACATTGAAAAATTTGAAAAATAAAAAATAGTGTGTTTTCATGTTTTTAATATTTTTCTTTGAGAAAATTAAAAAAATTGTAAACTTTTCGTATGTACAAATCTGAAAATCCAAAAACATCTTAAAATAAAAAAAAAAAGATTATGAAACTTTTTAGTTTTATTTATAAGAAACTTTGAAAATTCAAAAGGATTGTGAATTTCTAGTTTGTACAGAAAAATCCGAAAAAGACAAAAAGATTGTGTTTTATGTATGTAAAGAGAAAAACCAAAAAGATTTTTGCTTATGTTTGCTGAAAACTGTGTCAATTACTCCTATTTGAAGGACATATACTTGTATATGTTTGGTCCTGAAAATTTCTTATAAATATTCGGGATAGCCATTGACCTGACATTGGAAAGTAGTTGGGGCGTTCGTTATGCATTTTACTTTATTTTCTCGCTAAAAATTATGTCGGTTATTTAAGTATGTGGAGCATGCTTGCATGTTTTGGTCCTGTTATCTACTCGCAGATGGATAGGATAGCCATTAATCTATAGACTTAAAGTAACTGGGGTGATTAAATTCATTTTTGTTTTATGCTCCACAAAATTTTGAGTTTTTGAAGCAAAAAAAAGAAAATGATAGTACATTGATTGTTTGACCCCATATCTAGTAAGAAATAAGCTTAAAAGACTGAGTGCTTAATCATTGGGGCATCGATAGGTCTTAAACAAGCTGTTAGAGTAAAATATGTGATATAAACATAAAGAAAAGCCAAATTGAAAGAGGTGTTAGTCTCTAGCAAAAATATCGGTGAGGATGACAGAAATGTAATAACCAGTCATACTCAAGCCTTATAGTATCACCCAAAAATTCAATAAAGCAAATAACAAGCGTTAGGATTCTGGACACTGTGAGTCTTTATACGGCTTGATCACTGCTGCACTCCGTACAATCTAAATTACTGACTTGATCAAAATCCGCTGTTAGTCATACATTTGTTCCTCCCTTGTGTGCGTCTCAATACGAATAAGAAACGTACCCCAGGGGATACAATGTATGTAAGCCGATAGATGGACTCGTGCATACTCACTCATAGTAAAGGAAACTTGATGCATTGCTCAAAAGTCAAGTTAGGGTGATTTGGCAAAAATCAAATTAAGCTTGAACCAAGATTACAGGCTGATAGTTTCTGATATTCCGTGCACTAATTGAATCATTAATCATATCACAAACATGCTTGAAAGTTTTATATAAGATTTATGTGGACAAAAATATCAATGACTGACTTAACACCAGTCATAATATCGCTGAAATATAAAACTGAGATGGAAGGGCAATTCAGTCAATATGATTCTCTGCTCAAACACAACAAAAATCCAAAAATATGTACTGCTTTTGAAAAACCATACAAAAACACAAAAATATTTTCTATTCTATGTTTTTCATTTTCGGATATTTCTTTTGTAAATATTTTACGTAAAAACACAAAAATATTTCTTTTCCTTTTACATATTATTTAAAGTTTTTAAGTTATGTGGTTCAAAACGTGACACACTTTAAGGTTTTTAAGGTATATAATCATCGAGATATGGGTTCTTGGTGATTCATTTAAGTTAAATTGATTTACATATTTATTTTTATTCAATTTAATTAATTCATTTATTTAATTTAAAATTACATAAAATTAATTTTTTTAATTATGAATAACGAATTGGGTCATCTTTAATGAATTACTTTCTAATTTGTTACCCTAATTCACTTCCGCCACTCTGTAATTAATTTTATTTAATTCGTTATGCATAGTTAACGAACTAAACACGAATTAAAGCTAATTCGTTAATCTTACGTCTTTGAGTTAACGAATTGGTTCTAATTCGTTGTGACACGTGTTAATTTAACCTAACGAATCACCTGATTCGTTAATTCATCAAACGAATCGGCTGATTCGTTACATCGAAAAGTGTGCCGTGTCAGTGATATATAGGGGTTCGTGAAACGATTCGTTTCACACTAGTCATCTTCTTCCCTTATTGCACTGTTACTCTGGCCAAAATTTCCAGAAATTTTGATCATCATTAAACCTCTTTTTTATCATATATTCGTGATCCTAAGGTATAGTTGATCAAACCGCATAGACTTATTAGGTATTATACATTCGAATGTATGTGGTCTTTTTAAGACAATGACAAGGAATGGTGAAAGATACTTCATTACCTTTACCGACGATTATTGTCGCTATGGGTATGTGTTCTTGTTAAGACACAAAGATGAAGCCTTTGAAACGTTCAAAGTCTTCCAAAATGAAGTACAAAATCAACTCCATAAAACAATCAAAGTACTTCGTTTTGATAGAGAATGTGAGTACCTCAATGATGCGTTTCTAGATCATCTTAGGAGTTGTGGGATTGACTCACAAATCACTCCACCTGGAACACCGCAACATAATGGTGTGTCTGAAAGGAGGAATCGAACTCTATTGGATATGGTTCGATCTATGATGGCTAGAAGCACACTGCCTCTAACATTTTGGGGTTTCGCATTGATCTCCGCATCCCATTTTCTGAATATGGCACCTACCAAGAAAGTGGATAGGACACCTTTTGAAATATGGCATGGAAGGTTTCCATCATTATCATATTTAAAGGTATGGGGTTGTGAGGCTTATGTCAAGAACAACACCCAAAACAAGCTTGAAAGCCGATCCACTAAGTGTATCTTTATAGGATATCCCAAAGATTCAATGGGATATTATTTCTACAATCCAAACGAGCATAAAGTGTTTATTGCTCGAAAGGCTGAGTTCTTGGAAAGAAAGTTCCTTATGGAAGGAACTAGTAGAACTGTGGAACTCGAGGAGGATCGAGAACCACAAGCTGATACACGTTTTGTTGACACTAGCAATCAACAAGAGGTATTCCAAACTTGTTGGAAGTAAGTGGGTTTTCAAGAAGAAAACAGATATGCATGGAAACTTGGATAATTATAAAGCTAGACTTGTAGCAAAAGGTTTCACTCAAACTCAAGGGATTGATTATGATGAAACTTTTTTGCCTGTGGCGATGCTAAAGTCTATAAGGATATTGTTTGTCATAGCCGCATATTATGACTATGAGATATGGCAAATAGATGTCAAAACTGCTTTTCTAAATGGGCATCTTGAGGAAGATGCCTATATGGTTCAGCCTGAAGGTTTTGTCGATCCACAACATCCTAATAAAGTATGCAAGTTAAAAAGGTCAATCTATGGATTGAAACAAGTATCTAAAAGTTGGAATCACCGTTTTGATGACGAAGTTAAGAAGTTTGGATTCATCAAAAACGCTAATAAAGCTTGTGTGTATAAGAAAGCTAGTGGGAGCATCATTACCTTTCTGATATTATATGTCGATGACATATTACTATTTAAAAATAACATTCCAACCTTGGAAGGCGTAAAAGCCTGGCTTGGAAATTGCTTTTCCATCAAGGATCTTGGTGAAGCCGCCTATATTTTGAGAATAAGGATCTAAAGGGATTGATCAAGGCGGATGATAGGTTTAAATCAAAATGCATACATTGATAAAATATTGAAAAGGTTTAAGATGGAAAACTCTAAGAAAGGTTTGGTACTTATTCAAAGAGGAACAATATTGAGCGTTTCTCAGTGTCCAAGCTCAAAGGATGAGCAAGACAAAATGAATGGAATCCCATATGCGTCTGCTATAGGATCCATCATGTATGCCATGATATGCACTAGACCGGATGTGTCATGCGCTTTGAGCATGACAAGTAGATATCAACAAAATCTGGGAACTAGCCATTGGATGGCGGTTAAGAGCATATTCAAATACCTTAGGAGAACTAAGGATATGTTTCTAATATATGGCTCTGGTGAGGAGGAACTCGTTGAAAGGGTTACACGGATGCGAGTTTCCAAATTGATCGAGACGATTCTCGATCACAATCGGGATATGTCTTCGTTCCAAATGGTGGTGATGTCCCTTGGAAGAGCGCAAAACAAGACGTGGTAGCCTTGTCCACCACTGAATCAGAATACATCGCCGCCTTTTTGGCAGCTCAACAAGCTGCGTGGATTAAAAATTTCATTGCCGACCTAGGGGTAGTCCGTACCATTCAGGACCCTCTAGAAATCTTTTGTGACAACGAGGGTGCGATTTCTCAAATCAAGGAACCCCGTGCACATCAAAAGACTAGACACATTGAGCGGAGATTCAACTACGTAAGGGATGAAGTTGAAAAGGGAAAGATATGTATTCCAAAGTTCACACTGATCAAAACATTGCGGATCCACTTACGAAGCTCCTTGAAAGGCCGAAGCATGAGGGTCATACTTGTGCCTTAGGACTTCGATATTCTAGTAATTGGATTTGATCAAGATTCTGTATTTGGATATCGGAACAATTTTATTTTAAATCATTATATGGTTTTGGTTATGATTATGTTTTGAGTTATGTTCCATTTTAGCATATTTAAATCCATGAATATTTTGATTATTCTAAATATCCGTAGTCGATCATAGTTGTGGGAACAAATATGAAGGTAAGACTATTATGAACTTGGATTGGTAGATATACATGAGGTATGAATATAGCAAGGATTTGCTGCCTAGGTTCATATATATTTATGGGATAAATATTGGACTGACCCGCCCTTAATTTTACTCCATGGAATTCTTGTGATTTGTGATCATAAGTAAATTTGAGTAAAGGCGAACATCATAGTATCCTCCGACCTGAGATACAAATTGGGTCTTGATATTCACCAACTATTATGCTTTGACTTGGTTCTTCGCTGCTTTGAAATATGTCAGTACATAAGGCTAAGCTCAAGTGTAGTACAAGGTGATAGTGAGAGACGTATTTAGTCAATAGGGGATTTGTCCCTCTTATTCGTTGAGAGTTAAATATCTAAGGCCTGATAAGTTAAATCAATAGAGAATGATCACTCTATGTCTCTGTATTTAACATGACATTTGTGGCAAAAGGATAAATGATAGTTTCACCTTAATCATTTCAAGTGAGGGACTTGAAGGGGATGATGTTATTGAATGGCACTTCGTCATGCGTATTAGGGATAGTAAACTGTTGTTAGGCGTTATTTGCTATTTGCATCAATCTTCTATGTATCTTGTGCACGTGGGAGATTGTTGGAATCGATCTACTCAAGACACATATTTGAGTTGATGTGGCTAGTACGTTATGATCCAAGTCGGGTCATACCCAATAACAAGCTAGACAAATGCCACGATATTTATTGGTAGATATGATCTAAGTAATAATTATCAACACTTATAACATTTGGAAAATGGATTTTTCTAAATAATTGCATTTGTGTGTAAGTAAATTATATGGATAATTTATACTTGAGATATGTTGCTTAATTAGTTAAGTGACGTATTGCATGTTACTTATATATGTTATGTTTTATTTTGAATATATCATAAAAATATCATAAGTAATAAAAGAAATAAACAAAACTGGAATTGAGTTTTGGGGGGGGGAAACCCACCCAAGGGGGGCGGCCCCTCCTCACTCTCTCTCTTCTTTTGTTTCTTTCAGTACATGCAATTGTTTTAGTTGGTGTATCTTTATTAGTCTTGGTGAATGCAATCACACACTTTCTCTCACACACCCATTTTCTCTCTTCTTCTTCCTCCTAGCCGAGAACAAGAAAAGAAGAACAAGGAGATTGATAGAGTGTAAGACCCTAGCATCTTGGGTGTTTGTTGGAGCTTGTCCGAGTATACAAGCTTGAGGATTTCTCTATTGGAATCTCGCCATTCGTATCTTCATCCTCTTCAAATTTTCTGGACTTGAAGGTATGTTCTTGAAACACCCTATGATTGTTGTTGATAGTGTGTGAATCGTTTATGGATCCTGGATTGGATTTAACATAAACGGGTTTATGTGTATTGGTAAAAAAAGATTTAAAACTTTATTTCCGCTGCGTTTTCCTAATAAATTGGTTTATTTGGATTTTGATAATCTTGTTAAAACCCAACAGTTAGGTCTAACTGGACCTAAGTTACCATAAGTATTGATCCTTCAGTGATCCTTGTAAAAATAAATTAAGGATCTTGAATCCATAAACGTCGATCCTTTTGTGATCTTTATAGTTGAACTTAGGATACCTGATGAAAATAACTTATGAAATTAATGGGATTAAACCCAACAAACTGGGACAAGCCTGTAAAATAAACTGGGGACAAGCCCGTGCAACTGGGGACAAGCCCAAACTGGGGACTAGCCAAAGGATACGGATGTTAACGGGGATTTGCCCAAACGTAAGTAACGTGAAAACGTCAAAACCTTAGCTAACATGAAAATGTTAGAAACCTTTGTCTTGTGATAACATGAAAATGTTATAAACCGGTGGTATGGTACGTCTACCATAAATCGTAGGATCCTCCATATAGCCAAAGGAAACGAAATTTTCAGCCACATATAGTGAACTGGTCTCGCTGCCCCGGTATATACGTTGGATAACGTGCGCTCCAGGCGAGAGTGTAGAAACTCTAATTTATAAGAAAAGTGAAAACCTTTAAACCTTGGAAGATATGACCATCAGGGGTCATACCTTAATCGTGGGCTAAGCCAGAGAAAATAGTGGAGTACCTTAAGTGTGATGGAGAGGTGGCCAAGCTCTTAATCATTGTACCTCTTATTGAAATCTTCAATTTTACTTATAAACTTGCAAAAGATAAACGTTAAGCATACGTCATCCTTATAATAACAAGAATATAAAATGAATAAGTGATTAGATAGATATTATCGATTTTAGGATCCTTGATCCTTTAAGGATACTCGATCCTATGAGGATACTTGATCCTGATCAGAAAAAGTATATCTTGAGATGGATAGCATTCCATGCTCTTGGTAACATGTTGCCTTCCATAGTGAGCAAATGATATACCCCCTTTCCTGCCTCCGACTCGATCAGATAAGGACCTTCCCACTTAGTTGCTAGCTTTCCATCTGTCGGATTGGTTGTATTTTGGAAGGCTTTCCTCAAGACCAGATCTCCTTGAAATCTTTTGATCCTTATACTCTTGTTGTAAGCCCCAGCTACCCTTTGTTGATATGCTGCCATCCTGATCTTGGCTAGATCTCTGAGTTCTTCAATAGTATCTAGGTCTTCGAGAAGGATTTCATTATTGGCTTGAGGATCACGGATGCTTATTCTGACAGTGGGAACTACCATCTCTGTAGGGATTACAGCTTCTGAGCCAAACACCAATGAGAAGGGTGTTTGACTTGTTGCATTTTTGGTGTTGTTCTATCAGCCCAAAGAACATAAGAAAGTTCCTCTACCCACTTGCCTTTCTTGGATCCTAGTTTCTTCTTCAAATTGTTGATGATAATCTTGTTGCTAGATTCCGCTTGGCTACTAGCTTGAGGATGCACTGGAGTAGAGGTAATCATCTTGATGCCCCAGCTGTCACAAAAATTAGTGGTTCTTTTACCGATAAACTGGGAACCACTGTCACAAATAATCTCTGAGGGGTTACGAAATCTAGTAATAATATTTTTTTAATGAAAAATATCACCTCTTTTTCGCGTACTTGAACAAAAGTTTCTGCTTCTATCCACTTTGAAAAGTAATCAGTCATCGCAAGCAGGAATACTTTTCCTACTGGCACCTTAGGTAGCTTTCCCACGATATCCATGAAAGGCCATGACATGAGTCACACTTCTTTGAACACTCCATGGCATCTCTCTTCATTGTTGGCCAATAGTATCCTGTTCTCGAAATCCTTGAGAATAGGGCTCTACCTCCAGTGTGATTACCACAATCACCTTCATGAAAGTCCTTGAGCACCTCTTGGATTTCAGGATCTTCAATACATCTTAAGTATGGACCTACAAGAGATTTTCTATATAGAATATCATGTAATAAAAGATATTGTGATACCTTAAGTTTGAAGGATTTGGGATTCACTGTTGCGGGAATCTCTCCATTTTGAATGAACTTCTTGATCGGGAGGATCTAAGATCCTTGATTATTCGAGGATAATGGATCCCAAAGTACAATCTCTTTGTCCGTCGTTATCTCGCGAACGTCTTGTTCTCCTATTGCTGGCGACAGTATATGGATGATTTGGATCTTCGTGTCTTCTGGAATCTTCAAGGATGAAACTAAATTTGCCAAAGCATTTGCCCCAACATTCTCTTCCCTTGGTACCTGTATAATACTAAACAATTCGAAGGATTTTGCTAATTCCTTCACAACATCTAGATATTTGATTAGTTTTTCACATTTAACAGCATATGAGCCATCAAAGTGGTTTGCTATCAATAATGAATCTATATATACTTGAAGATACCTGATCCTCATGTGTTTAGCTAATTGCAAACCTGCGATTAGAACTTCGTACTCTGCCTCATTATTCGTCGCTTGAAACTCACAGGCTATAGAATGGGGTATTATGTCCCCCGGTGGCGATTTCAGTAGGATACCTAATCCAGTTCCTCTTATATTGGAAGCCCCATCTGTGAACAGGATCCAAGGATCCTTGGTTTCTTCTAGTTGTAAAACCTCCAAGTCGGCTTCTTTCTGCATGTCACTACTGAAATCAGCCTCAAAGTTTGCAAGTGCTTGTGAGTTGATGGCTGTTCTAAGCTCATACTGAATGTCATACGCACTCAGCTTCACAGCCCACTTGGCCATCCTTCCTGATAACTCTGGCTTTCTAAGGACATTCTTAACAGGATAGTTAGTTCTCAAAATAGTAGTATGAGTCTCAAAGTAATGTCTCAATTTAGTAGAAGCCATAATAAGTGCAAGAATTAATTTTTCTAAATGAGAATATCTGGCTTCAATATCTAGAAGACTTTTACTTACATAATAAACGGGATGTTGTTCACCCTCGTGATCCTTCACAAGGACAACACTTACTGCATTTCCGGAGACAGCTAGGTACAAATATATGGATTCACCATCCACCGGCTTCATTAATGCTGGTGCTGAGGATAGGTAATCCTTCAAGGCTTTGAGCGCAGCCTCATGTTTCTCCGTCCACTTGAACCTTTTATTCTTCCTAAGGATATCATAAAAATCCTTACATTTCTCTGAGGACCGAGAGATAAACCGGTTCAATGCTGCGATTCCTCCCGTCAACCTTTGTACATCCTTTGCGTTCACGGGAGACTTTAAGTTGATGATTGCTTCTATCTGCTCGGGGCTAGCTTCTATCCGTCATTTGGTCACCATGTTTCCTAGAAACTTTCCAGCCTTAACACCAAAATGGCATTTTGACGGATTCAGCTTCATATTGTACTGATCCAAGATATTGAATGCTTCTTCAAGGTCTCTGAGGTGATCCTCAGCTTTCTTAGACTTTACTACCATGTCAACTATGTAGACTTCCATGGTTTTGCCCAACTGGTCCTTGAACATCATGTTGACCAATCTTTGATATGTTGCCCCTGCATTTCTTTCTTCTAACGGCATAGCAATATAACAGTACATGCCGGTAGGAGTCATGAATGTTGTATCCTCCTGATCAGATGGTTCCGTCTGAATTTATTGAAATCCAAAGGAAGCATCCATAAAGGTAAGCATTTCATGTCCTGTCGTCGCATCCACCATGGAGTCTATATGTGGTAACGGGAAAGGATCCTTGGGGCATGCCTTATTTAAATCAGTAACCACATTAGCTAATCATCGAGGATACTTAACCTCTCTGATCCTACCGGCCTTAAGAAGTTTTTCAACTTCTTTTTGTATGATCATGTTCCTCTCATGAGCGAATTTCCTTCACTTCTGATGGACGGGTTTAACAGATAAATCCATGCCTAATTTGTGAGTAATTACCTCCTTAGAAATACCTGTCATGTCTGAATGTCTAAAGGAAAATATAGATTTTCTTCGCTTTAGGAAGGATACTATATCCTCCTCAATCTCATCAGGGATACTGGAACCTAGGAACACCTTCATGTCTGGATCATCAAGTTCTAACGATACTTCTTTTATGTCTTGCTCCCGAGCTTCCAGCACGTCCCTAGGATGCTACTGTGGTTGCAATGCTATCGTCTGTTTAGTTGTAGGCTTCAAGGATGAAGAATTATAATTCTTGGCCTCCACCTGGTCACCATCTATTCTTACAACTCCCCAAAGAGTTGGCAGCTTGATACACTGATGGTAAGTAGAGACCACAACCTTCATTCCATGTAGCCAAGGCCTGCCAAGGATAACATTGCAACAAGATAACTTATCAATAACATAAATATTTTGGTAGGAATTTAACCCTTTGATGTATATTGGTAGTTTGATGTCCCCATTTTTTTCTTGGTTTCACCACTGAAACCAACTAGTACTGATGTTCTCGGGATGATTTCCGAGTCTAGAATATTCATTTTTGCAGAACATCGTGTTGGATGATGTTGACCGAGCTTCCACCGTCGACTGGGATTATGTGCACATAATGGTTAGCAATGAATAAAGTTACAATCAAACCGTCATGGTGAGGATCCTGGATGTTTGTCTTATCTTCTTCATCAAAGAAGATTCTTTTGTCAGTTGTCAAGGTAGTGGATATAACTGGCCATTCCCCGTTATCTAACTTGGTCTCCTTGGCGAGCCTCTTAGCTGCGGAGAAGGAAGTTCCACATATGTCTGAGCCACTGGAAATGAAGTTGATTACTTGTGCATCTGGTGGGGGCGGAGTTGCTTTTTGTGGGACATCTTCAGGATCCTGGATCCTGGACTTTTTTCTTCCCAAGAGCTCTTTGAAATGGCCCTTTCTCAGGAGGTATCCAATTTCCCTCCTTAAACCTATTCAATCATCAGTCAGATGGCCGAAGTCGTCATGGAATGCACACCATTTAGACTTGTCTTTGAAGGATGTTATTTTCTCGTTTCTTCGGGGCCGCCTTGCCTTCTCACCTAGATCTTTCATGGCACAAATTAAACCATGAGTATCCACTGAGAAGCAATATTCTGAGATGCTTTGGTAATCTTCATTGTCATCATCTCCTTCTTCAACAGCTCGGACATTTTGATTGTTGAATTTAGAGTAGGGCTTTGAGTTGTTGTTCCTTAATGAGGATCGTTGTTTCTTGTCAGGAGATTCTAGCTTCTTTTCAGCCCCTAACCGTTCCTGTATCCTCTTGGCATCCTCTAGCCGTATGAATCTTAGTGCCCTGTTTCTGACTTCATCTAAAGTCATGCATGGAGTCATCACAATATCATCATAAAAGGGGGAGCCCCTTTGAAGTCCCATATTGAATGCTTCAATAGCCGTGGCCATATCAAGATTTGGGATTTCTAGGGCTTCCCTGCCAAACCTTGTAACAAAATCCCTAAGGGATTCATCATAAGGCTGGACAATTCTGTATAAATCACTAGTTAACTTTTCAAATTTTCTACTACATGAAAACTGGTTGTTGAACAAGTTAAATGCAAAAAAGAAGTAACAGAGTAAGGAAGAAGACTTAGCAGCCATTTAAGTGCAGATCCTGTTAGTGTGGATCCGAAGCCCTTGCATAGACAAGCCTCCTTGAGTTTTTCAAGGATTGGATTAATCTCCATCCTTTCCCTATATTGAGCCACATGCTCTTCAGGATCAGTTGTTCCATCATACACCTTCATGTTGGGGGTCTAAAATCTTTTTGGGATTTCAGCATCACAAATAGGTGGAGCAAATCTGGACAACTTGTGGCTCCCTTCTAGTATCTCAGGGATTGGTCGGACCACCCCTGGTACGCTGGATATCATATCCTTAAGCTTCTGCAGTCCTTAGCTATAGCTTAGTTGATACCTGCACCTTGCATAGAACCAAAATTAGCATCTAAGGATATAGCATTATGTACTTACCTCTTTGTTGCGTGAATGTTGGCATCCCAGAACAATAGATGAGGTAAGAAGCGTGTGCTACGGGAGTTGGTCCACCAGAAGCGATGGCTTGCATGGGGATATCTCCTTCATGGACCTCGGAGGACCGTTGATGTTGAACTCCTAAGGATCCTTGATTCTGGAAGAAGGATCCTTGAGGCTGGGAACTGTAGGTTCCTTGGTGATAGAACCCACTCGATCCTAGTTGAAGGATCGATGATCCTCTCTGGAAGACCAAGGATCCTTGAACTTGCTGATCCATCGACCCTGGATTAAGGATATATGATCCTTGTTGAAAGATGGAGGATCCTTGAGTCTGTTGACCCATGGATCCTTGTTGAAGGATAAACGATCCTTGCGTGAATTGAGCCAAGGATCCTGGAGGGGTGAAATCCAGCATCCTAGGCACCAACGGAGTCTGGTCCTCCATTGGCCTCTTAGTCTTCTTGAGAAATTCTATCTCACGAAGGATTTTCTGGTTGTCCTTGTTATGTTGCTCCATGTATGCCTTAACCTGCGAAAACATAAAGTAGACATCATTGTTAGAGATTACCATAAGAGTGGTAGCAGTGCTTTTTGAGCTCTGGAAGACTAGGATCTTAGTCTTTTTTCCAGCCGTGGTGGTCCTTGGAGCTGCTGCTTGCGGAGGAGGCATCGGTGGTAAGGTTCTTTATGAGTGAGAAACAGATGAGGGCATGGTTGATGAAACAAAAGTTTTTTGAGAGGCCATTGATAGTGATATGGGTATGAAAAGTTGAATATCGATAAGGTATTTTCTAGATTATAGCACCACTTGCCCCACAGTGGGCGCCAAATTGTTTTGGTCAAAAATCTAACAAGGATAATGTAACCAAATTCGTTTGGTGAGGTCTAGTGCTATTATGACAGTAACGAGTATGTAAATGAAATAAAGGTGAACACCGTGATTGTTGTGAGGGAAAAACCTTGATCTTTATCAGATCGTCGGCAAAAACCCCCGGGTGATGACAAATCGTCTATCACCTCTTTATTAATGTAAAAATTGGGTTACAATGGTGGAGATAATGATCAGTGTTACAATGAAAGCTAGTGTACGAGCTGTGATAGAGATAATGCTCAGGTATGTGTGATTACAAGTGTTTTCTAACTGATCATTTATCTCGTTATAAATAGAAAATAACAACTAACTATTTCTCCTATATTCAAGCCACTCTTCCCACTAGCCGTTCCCTTCTTTTTGACCACGTGCGGGAGTCGTCCAGTAGCACTAAAATAGGGTGACTAAGTCGTCCAGCCGTTATATCTATCAAGCGCAACACCATTCAAACACAATTATTAGTAAAAGATAATACCAAGGATCCTTGATCCTTTATGACCTGGAACATATCACAAGGATAACTGATCCGTAAGTTATTCAAGCATAGAGGATCCCCCGTATAAAATCTATGCTCTTACAGTGCATAATGGTCTTTTTTTATAAAATGTGTTGATAATGGTTTGCAGGAAAACCAGCTGTTGAAAAGTATGTTGAATTAGAAGCAGAAGAACAATATAAACAAATAGAGATTGTGCAAGAAGCAAAACCATCAGACGGCGAAATGATGACTGCCACCGATGGTCGGTTTAGGCATGTTCGCGGTTTCGAACCGAACCATGAACACCCCTAGACAACATGATGTTGTATTTTATATTTGTTGCTTATTTGGTTTCGCCATTACACTTGATGATTGAATGAGTATATTTAGTTTCTCGTAATGTTTTTTCGTTTAGCTTCGTGAATTTTTGGTTTTTCTTTGTATTATGGTTTCGTTCTTAATAATTTCTTGGTAAAAAACTATGAACGACTTTTGTTAATGTAACTTTGATATAGCACGAGTCAGATATGAGTCTAATAATTTTATTGATCTTACTATGATACACTACAAGTTAATTGTGATTTTATCGATGTAAAATGATGTCTGTTTAAACTTAACTAAATGAAATAGACCTGCACTTCTATTTGAACTTGACACCAATTGACCAAAATAGCCAGAAGATGAAATGAATTCAACAAACCGGTCTGTATAAGTAGTAATATTATTAAAAACAACCAATATTTCTTTAGTTTGAATTAATAAGTACAAAGTAAAGAATGGTGATATCATGTATCACAACTAAATTAAAACATTATTGACATCTAACTAGGCGAAAAAACTACTTTATCAATGTACACAATTGTTGGGTTTGAAAATAAAATGTTGGTCAACAACCACGACATCAGTGTCCATCGCCATAATATGTCTTCTGGAACCCTCAGTTATTATAACCAGCAGTTCTTTGCAGGTGCTCTGTAAAAATGACACTTATTGCACATATTCTCTAATGATCAACGACCTCACAAGCAGTTCTGTAACAATAGACAGAACTGCTGGTTTTGAAACAACAGTTCTATGCAGGGTTCAATCTCCATTACGAATAGTTGTAGGCTTTTCCCCGGGCCTCCAGTAATCATCTGGGGACTCATTACTTAGAAGTTGATTTGGTTGTACACGTGGCAATCTATTACCCTCATGAGGGAAAGTTACCGTACTAAATTCCTCATGGACCTCGTCATACGAATGTCTATAATTATTGGGTGGAGTCTTGAGGACAACATGCTTTTTCTATCCAGCAGATCTTGAACATAAAACACCTCGCGTGCTTGCGTGGCCAATATGAACGGATCATCCTTGTGGCCAAATTTGTTTAGGTCGATTGACGTGTAACCAAGAATATCATGTTTGACATGTTTACGGTCAACCCATCGGCACATGAAGACCAGAATTCTTTTAGTATGATAATCTAGGACCCATATCTCTTACAAAACCCCCAAAATAAAAGGTTTTGTCCATAGGTTACCACGTCTTTTTTTATGTGCATGTCATCCGCTTCTACACCAACCCCGCTGTTCTGATAAACTCTACCATCATGAGATTTTGTACGAAATGAAAAACCTTTGATGTCGTACGAATCGTATTTGTATACGTTGCGGTGTGCTCTGTGTGCAATCCACTTTACGGTTTCCGATATAGAACCTGGGGAGACCGCTAGCTCTCTTTCAACCTAAATTTCATTACAAGGATTAGATTCACCTACATTACAGAAACTATAAAAGAGTTTTAAAAATTATAGAAGTCTTAATTAATTGATCTCCCTTTTCACGTAACCCGTCACCAAACTTTAAGGTATGCTCCTTCTCCAACAATGCTTGTCGTTTACTAGGTATTTGGTTTTTCAAAAAGGTCTTGTGTTGTTTGCAAGTAGGAGTATAATATATTGTGAATTAATATATATATATATATATATATATATATATATATGTATGTATTTAATTTAGAGTATATATGTTAGTAATACTTACTCGATATACGGCGCTATTTCGGACATATTCTGCAGCACATAGAAATGTGCTCTCTTGAGGAGATCAGGAGAAACTTCAACTGATTTAGCGCCCGTGATAAGAAATGTCTCCCCATTATCATCATTCTTATCATGTGGAATACCAACAGTACGCTTGATGTTTTTTTGGTATTCGCTGAGAAACTCGATTGTTTCTTCCGCAATGTTCTCCTCAACAATGCACCCTTCTGGATAAGTTTTGTTTCGCTCATTCCCTTTGATAACCTTCATACACCTTTCAAACAGATACATTCAACGAAATCTTGGTGGCCCACATAATTTTATCTCTCTGACAAGGTGCATGGTTAAGTGAACCATGACATCAAAAACTAATGGAGGAAAGTACTTCTCTAGCAGGCACAATGTAACTATTTTCTCTTCCTGCATCTTATCAAGCTCTTCTACAATGATTTTTTTTTGCTACAAATTGACTTGAAAAAAAAACAAAGCCTGATTATAGCATTTCTCATTAGTTCTTGCATGATGGATCATATTTCAAGGGGCAGAAACTGTTGCATAATCATGTGATAATCATGTGATTTAAGGCCTTGTAGCTTCTTTTCTTTAAGATTCACTAAAACTAGAGAAGTTAGAACAATACCCTAGTGGAGCCTTCAGTTTATACAATGTTTCAAGAAACATGTCTTTTTCTTGTGCCGATAATGTGAAGCATGCTGCAGGCAGTTCTGTATTGTTGCCTTTTGCTTACGGTTGCAACTCTTTTTTAATCCCTAAAAACTCCAAATCCTTTCCAGCTGCCAATCCGTCTTTTGTCCTACCGGGAATGTTCAGCAACGTCCTGACAATACTCCCTGCCACATTCTTTTCAACATGCATCAAATCAATACAATGTTGGACATGTAAATGCTTCCAATAGCTGAGCCGTTGGTACCATATGTTGAACTTCTTCCAATATTGTTGCGGCGTTGTGTTATTCCTTTTTCTCTTACTCCACTTAGAGATTATGATCCCTTTTCCCCATTCATTCTTAATGTTTTTGATCTCGTCATATATCTCTTCCCCTGTCATAGGCTCTTTAGTAGTTCTCATCTCTTCTTTATCGTTGAACATCTTTGTTTGTTTTCTGAAAGGGTGGTCATGTGATAGATACCTTCCGTGGGAAGCATAACGCTGCTTCTTTGTGTGATAAAGTCGAACACACTGAGTATCGCCCCGACACACTACAGAACCTTTGAATCTGCTGTAAGGGCAACCACATAGTGTACCAAGAGCATGGTAATCATTAATCGTCCATAACACAACTGCACGTATTGTAAACATTTCCTGTTTATATGCATCATATGTTGGCTCCCCAACCTCAAATAAAGATGCTAGATCGTCAATAAAAGGCTGTAAAAACACATCAATATTGTTTCCTGGCACTCCGGATATTAATAAGGAAAAGCATGATGAACTTTCTTTTCATACATATCCAAGTTGGAAGGTTGTAAATGACTGCTAAAACAGGCCACACACTGTGTTTTCTGTTTCCTCTATGTTCGTCAACCCCATCAATGCAAATCCCTAGATGAAGATTTCTTGGATCGCTTCCGATGGTATCGAAGTACCTGTCATCTATGGCTTTCCATGCTGGTGAATCTAATGGGTGGCGTAAAACACTAGGTTTATTGGTACTCGTTGCGTGCCATGTTAAATTCTCTGTTGTGGTCTTTGATTGAAAGAGGCGCTTGAATCGTGGAATAATGGGAAAGTACCACAGTACCTTAGCGGGTGTATATGTAAGTTTTGTTAGTCTTCTCATCCACCTTCACCTTGACTTGTTACAAACTGGACATGTTTCCAAATCCTTGTAATCCTTATAGTAAATAATGCAGTCATTGATACACACATGTATCTTTTTTCGTATCCTGAGCCTATTTCCTTCATCATCTTTTTGCCCTCATACATATTATTTACCATTTCATTATTTGCAGGTAGCATCTTTTTCAACAATTTCAGAAGTTCATCAAAGAACTTATGAGATACCCAGTGCTTGCTCTTCAAGTTGAGTAGTTGTACTAATGCAAACAACTTGGTGAAGTCAGGACATCCTTTATACAGGGGCTTCTCAACGTCAACAAGTAGTTATAGAAACAGTTGGTACTTCTTGTCACCTTTGAAATTGTCTTTTGTAACATTTACCATTTCTATAGTTTCACAGGCATCTGTTGGAATGTTGGTGTCAACAAACCCATTATTATCATAATTAGTTGGAATGCTGGTGCAGGCAAACCCAGTATTATTAACATTAGTAGGAATGTTGGTGTCGGCTTCTCCATGTTTATCCAAGTAGTATAATTCTTATCAATTCCAAACCTGTACAAGTCATGTTCTACATTGTCTACACTAAGAGATACGTGGTTCACACACCGAACACATGGACATGAAATAGAAATTGATGGTGATGTCTCCTTGCAATTACGAACTGCATAATCTAGAAATGCCTTAACACCATCTTTATATGCTTTACTGCACCTGTCGCCTACTGACATCCAAGACTTATCCATCTTCCAAGAATTTTTTTATTAACTGTGTCATAAACGATATATATGTGTGTGTATATATATATACACTAATTAACGTCAAAAAATGTAACTGAAATTTTATCATGTATAACATTAAAAGCAAAAATTTTGGGTACTCACCTGGGATTAATGAAGCTTTTTGGTAGGATTGAGTAGCCGGCAGCAATTAATTGATGAGAATTCAATAAATGCACTAACAGGTTTATTAGGGTCAATTAGTTGATATGGGAGTCTTCCATAGAAGATAATTCGATTAATTGGCGGGAAAAAATGAAAATTTTAAACATCGAAATTTCGTTATAAAAATATTAGAAGGGGTATTATGTTCTCAAACGTCGCGGGTTCGAAACTCATGAACATATTATATTAAATCTATATATTAACCTTTTTTTATGAAATAAATACACCGTGTACGGTCAAATATCCCACTTTGAAAACACTCAAACTAAACTACTCATTAAAAGGCCTTTAAATCCGTCCAGAGACATAAAAATACATCATAATAGGTGGTCTGAGATCATAACAAAGTTTCTTAGCTTTTTACTCAGATTACAAAACTAATTAAAAGCTCTAAAACAACAATAAGCAAATAAAATACAATTTCTTCACTTTTTTTTCGGATTCAATCTGTGAAGCTACACTTCTTGCAAGTTGATCCTCTAATGAGTTATTTGCCTTTATCAAGATAAAAATTATGTCTGTACATCTTGTGCACACATAAAATCTTGTGGAAGAACAATCAGACCATATGAAGAAATCACATTTTTTGCCCTAATTTAAAAATATAGAGTTTAGGGTCAACAATCTACATAAAGACGGATGAATTCCAACTTTATTTTCAATTTCACTAACCTGAGATGCACAGTTGTAGAACCTTCGACCTGGATTTTTGGTGGTCCTTGATGTTCTTATAATGGCTTCTTGACCATAAAAACAATAAACCTGAGATCGATTGCTTCTGTTACTGGATGTTGTGGTCCACGATGACATTTCTTCTATGGAGATCGATTGCTTCTACAAGTGGGTTATTCAAGTGTTTATGGGGTGAAAAAGGAGTTTTTAATGAAAACAAAACTATATATATATATATATATATGTATATATATATAGGGGTAGGCTAAAATAAAAAAAAAAGATAGTTTTCTATTATAGGAAGAGTAAGAATACACCTAAACCATTGGATTTAAGATCTAGTGGTTGTGATCGAAGGTTGCTTGGATATCTTTCTCTTTTAAAACCTTGCTCGATAAAAGCACATGTTGCAAACCTTGATCGGGAAAGTATAGGGGTGTCGATAAAAGAGAGGCATACCTTAAAATATCTTTCTCTTTTAAAACCTTGCTCGATAAAAGCACTTGTTTCAAACCTTGCTCGGAAAAGTATATTCACAAAGCTTGCTTGGATAGTTTTCAAAATGTTCAATAGTTTCCTAGGATCTAGGATTTAGGCAACATACTTTCCAAACTTCAAATTTTATGCCCTTCTTACCATTCTTATGAAACTATTTTTTTTATTTTAACTCTTATATATATATATATATATATAACAGATTTTGTACATAAGTGTGTTACTAGCGTATTAGAATATTTATATATGTTTTTGTACATAGACTCGTTTGAGATATCCTTGTTTCCGCGCATCGTGCGGGTACCTACTAGTGTGTGTGTGTGTGTGTGTGTGGGCGTATTGTCATATAGGTACCTATCATCGATCATCATCATATATATGTGTGATTATAATCATAGACATCATGATCATCGTTCGAGCTATAGTCTCCATCCTATGGGTTAGCGTAATCAAACCGTACCATATAGGTTATCAGCATCATTATGATAATCACCACCAACATGGGTTGTCATATCCATGTATTCATGTGGGTATCATTATATTAGCATCATCGTCGACGACCTTGTATGATGTTTAAAGAATGCTTTCAACACCACCTTGTCAAACATGTATGATGTTTACCTTACAAAATACGGGTCGTCTTCCCAAATTCATGACTCGTTAAGAGCTGTTGCCCAATCCCAATCCCAAACCGACCTTGAAATGGGGATGTACTACATGATTTGGGAAGACGCCGGTAAACGTCAAAATGTAAACACCCCAAGCAGTGAACTTGGAAGGTATGGTGGTACCAACTTTGTGAAACACATGACTCCAGATGAATTTAGAAGTCTTGATTTGCTGGCTTGGTGGAGAGGTAAGGAGGATGAGTTTCCGATCCTCGCCGCCATGGCCAAAGATTTACTAACGGTCCAAGCTTCCACGGTAGCTTCGGAGTCTGCTTTTTCTGTTTCTGGCAGGGTTATATCGATTAGGAGGACTCGACTCACTCCACCAGCTGTAGAGATGTCGATTTGCTACAAGGATTACTTGGACTCTTTAGATAGGGCACAACATCAACGCTCACTCGAGGGGGAAATGGAGTATGAGGCGGGCTTGTATGAAGACGAGGTCAATGAAGGACACACTCAACCAATGACCGATGAAGAAGCCGCGTACGACGATTACCTAAGGAATAGCTCGGGATCGGGTAGCGAAGAAAATTAGTTAAAGAAACAGCAAACATGGAGGCAAATAATGAGTAAGAAACAGCAAGTTGTTCATGTAATCGTGTCTAAGCATTCTTTAATGTTTGTATTTTTGAGTTACGAATATGCTATAACGATTTAATGTTTGTATTTTTAATATAAAAACTATAAATGAAAGTTATGTGTTTTTAATCTTCCAAGCAAAGAACCCTAACAACGAAAGCAAAGAATGGCTTCGGTCTTCCAAACTAAACCCTAAACCCAAAAAAAAAAAAAAAAAAAAAAAAAAAAAAAAAAAAACCGGTTAACCTAAAAACCGGTTATTAAAAAACCGGTTAATAAAAAAACCGGTTTATTAACCGGTTCTAACCGGTTTCTAAACCGGTCCTAACCGGTTAGACCGGTTAGGTTTTGACACACAAAAACCGGTTATTAACCGGTCCGGTTATTAACCGAACCGGTTTTTTTCCGGGCAAAAAAAAACCGGTCCGGTTAATAACCGAACCGGTTTTTTTAAAAAAAACCGATTTGTGCACCTCTAATCGTCGTCATAATTGGGCCAATCATCATGGTCATCATATGAGATAGCACCGTCATCGACTCATGGGTTACATATCCTCAATCATACTACACACCACCCACTGCCACCATCCACCGCCCACATTCGCCATAACCACTGGCACAAACCACCACCACCTCAAGCACCAACCACTAACCACACACCACAACCACCCACCACCCACTACCCACCACCCACCACCACGAACCACCGCACCTCCGCCACCACCACACATCCGTCACCACGAACCACCACACCTCAGCCACCAACACCACCACCACACATTCACCACCACACCTCCGCCACCGTCCACTACCATCATGACCACCTGAACCCAGCACCACCCACTAGTATCTTATATATATATATATATATATATATATATATACAATAATACCTAACTGTACGATTAAAACTTAAAAGCACGCGCCTCAGCTTTTTTTAAAAAGGGTAAGATCGTCAAATAATTACCCCCTAACGGCGATAATTATTCCAAAATTCAACTGAACCTCGCAAGTAAATCAATATCTCTTAAAACCGTCAAAAAATCATTTCTACTATGAAGCACAAGGTCGAAGCACAATCATAAGGAGAAAATGAAGAACCCTAACTCAGCTACTTCTGGAACGGAACCAAGGTCGAAGCACAAGCACAATAGGTCTCAGAATAAAGATGGAACATGTGTTAATTTATGATTTTTTTAACGTTTTAGGTTTAATTATTATTAAAATGTAACCGTTGTGAATTTAAGCATCAGAAATTGAGTTTTGCAAAACATTTGTTTAAATCATCTTATGTAAAGCTACCATCATGTATTAAAGCGTTTCATAAGCGTGTTGTTGTTTTAATACATATTTATCTTTGTTTTTTTAAAATCTATGTGTAATATTCAAGCATGTTATAAGCGTCTGCTAAGCGTGTTATGGCTCTGGTATGAGATTTATCAGTGTGATGTCTGATAAGCGTTTGATAAGCGTTTTCAGTTTATTGTATAATATGTTTTCTGTTTACTTGTGATTCGTGTTGTTATCCCCTACCCCCCATGTTTTATTGTATGTATGTGATTCAGTTGTCGAAAAAAAAAAACAAGACTGATAAAGCTAAGCATCTAAACGAGAAGAGAGATGAAAATAAAGATAAAAGGAAGACTAAAAAAGTTGCTCCGGTGGTGAAAAAGGTGAAAACAAAACATGTTGTGGAAGCAGACTTTGATTCAGATCTTGAAACAAAAATTAACAGGTTGTTGTCAAAGCGGAAAGAGGTGGAAGACAGGACCTCTGACCCGGACTTTAAACGTCTAAAAAAGAAAGCTATTAAATAAATGAAGCCAGCCGAGAGGACATCAAGAAAACCTTTTGTTGAATTTGTCGACAAAAAATTGAAAAATAGGTGTGCACCTTATAATTTTGTTGAATTTGTCGACCCCTGCCCAAAAAACTTGTGTAGAAGAAATGGGTTTTGGTTCAATGTTAAGACTTCAAGTAACCCAAACTCCAACAACTTTGGGATATTGGTTTCTCATGAACTATAATAACCGTTCAAATGAACTGAACATTGGGAGCGGTGTTATTAAGATAACACCACCAAAAGTACATCAAGTGTTAGGGATACCAATGGATAAGATTCTAGTTTTAGACAAGAGTATACCAAGATTAGGGGATGATGTTACTACAAATTTGTTCAAAAATCAATTTCCGACTCCAAGAATAAGTATAAAGCATGTGAGAGAGAAACTGACCGCGGATCAAGGAGTTGGTGACCTGTTTAAAATTAATTTCCTTGTGTTGTTCAACACGTATAGGATTTATGACAAAATCAACAACTATCAATCAACGATTCATCACCGTAATTGATACAACATCGGATATTCCAAATATGGACTGGTGCAGCTATGTTATTGAATACTTGAAAATGAAAAAGGAAGACTAGAGAGATATCAACGGTCAATACAACGGTCCGATCACCTTCCTTGTGATGATTTACACGCATGAATACCAGATAAAATATGGTCCATTTGGGACTCCCATCACAACGCTTGCAGTCAACTACATAACAATAATTACTCTTAATAAGATGGAAAAATACTTGTATAATAATGGTCCTCCCTTAGAAGAGATGATGGAAATGATGAAGATGAGGTATATGTTACAGTTGATGTTGCAGATGCTACTGAGGTTGATGCTAAGGTTGTTGCTGCTATGACATTTAGTGTTGACGGGAAGGGGATTGATGAGGCTACTGCTGCTGTGACAGTTAGTACTATCGGGAAGGGACTTGATGAGACTACTGCTGTGGATGTTGCTGCTACTGCTCCTGTGTCAGTTAGTGCTGCCGGGAAGGTGCTTGATGAGACTGCATGTGGTGGTGCATATGCTGATGCATCTGCCGGTAAGCCAGGAGTTGAAGAAAACACTGCAGGTGCGGAGAAACAAGAACATCGTGAGAAACTTGTTATTTTCTTCTAAAAAACTCTCATCTCTTATCTCTATATGTATTTCATCTAATGCAACGTTTATATAACAACATTATATATAATCAAAAATTTATGGTCAAAGTGCATCTGAAACAGATAATGCCAACAAAACAGCTGAAGAAGATTCAGATAATGGTGATGATGACATTTATTCACCTTTAAGTTTGCAAATGCCATTGGGAACACACACCCAAGAGCTGGTTGACTATTATTTAACTCCATTAAAACTGTCTAGGATATCTGCTTATAGTCTTGGAATATGACAATGTTTTTGAATTAACAATAACAATATTTTCTTTTTACAATCTTGGAATAAGGAAATGGATAAAAAGTTGAAGAAATTTGATACAATTTGCTCAGAGATCAACGAGTTGGTCCGTGAAGGAAAGGATAGACATCCATCAAATCACAATATCTTTGCTAGATGTTGTAAATGGGAAAACATATTCAATAATAATGTGGTCCCTAAAACACAAGAATCTAACACCATAAAAAACAACTCACTCTATAATTTAGGTGAGAAAAAAATTATATTTTATTCTTTCAAGTTTCTCTTTCCTATTTCAAAACTATTTTGTTTAAGTTGAAAGATCCCAATACTTATACAGCTGCAGCAATAGATTCAGTTGATTTAGATGTTGGTGTTGGTGATCCAGTGACTGCTCAAAAAGGTATTTGGGATAAATTAAATATAAGTATAACTAAAAAGCTTATAATGTTATTGATAAAGT
Source organism: Bidens hawaiensis (assembly GCF_021521415.1). NCBI lineage: Eukaryota > Viridiplantae > Streptophyta > Magnoliopsida > Asterales > Asteraceae > Bidens > Bidens hawaiensis. The sequence continues at coordinate 62,148 of NW_027501786.1, forward strand.
TGATAAAGTTGTTAATACAGTGGTTGATCCAGTGGTGGCTGATCCAGTGGCTGATGCAGATGTTGGTGTTGGTGATCTAGTGGCTGATCCAGTGGCTGATGCAGGTCAAGAAAACAATGTCTCATGCGTAAATATTGATAAACTTGTTAATACAGTGGTTGAGTGGGCTCAAGAAGGTTTTAATTACAGCTACAATTATTTTCAGTCAAATTTAAAAACCCGCATAAAACTTTTATTATGTTACCACTTTGTAATGTAAGTTAATAGTTACATGTTGAATCAATGTTTTAACACAAACATACAATTTTTATTATTACCAAAACACACATAAAAACACACCATCACTACATCATAAACAAACATGAAACAGCATCACATACTAATATTTGAGTGACATAAGAAAATTCAATTTCAATTCCATTGAGCAATTTAGTTCAAGAATTGTCTTGCCCAAAAGTTTTAACTGGTCAAGCTCTTTCTGTTCTACATCAACCATAAACAAAACAACAAGATCTCGGATGGTTAGTACTAGCGGGCATTCGAGTTAGAACTTTTTCAATGACATCCCTGGCATCCAAGTTGTTGCTAGTCTTTACAAATTCTTCAGTAAGAATTTCCCGACAAGCTTTATATGCCTCAATTTGATCCTCAATCTGCTTTCTGAGGACATCCTTGTAGGATGTGGATGATGTTGATGATGATGATGATGATGATGATGATGAGCAATCCATTATTAACTAAAAATAATAATTTAACATTATGTAGGTATATGAGTTTTACAAATGTAGTGTAAGTATATATAACCTAAAGGTTCACGGACCAAACAGTTAATATGTAAGCAAAATTATTAAACGCTTATAGTACGCTCACAAATTAAAAAGGAAAAGACACTTTTAAAGTACATCCATGGACGGATAGTAACTATGTAATTAAAAAACAAAAGGGTGTCCCACGCTTGGAAAATGCTCACACTTGTCTCATGTGATTTTTTTTAAACTGGAAATTAATTACATTTATATCACCTGTCAAAATTGAGAAAAATATTTCTATATTATACACTTGTCAAAATTAATTTGGGAAATTAATTACATTTATACCTACTCACATGTCAAAAATCTTGGAAAAATATTTATTTAATGATAGCCTAAAATCAAGTTAATTAAAATTTAAAAAACCTATATCTCACGCTTGTATTACGCTTTATATAAACTATATCTTACTAGATAGGCTACAAATCAACTTAACAAAATTAAATTACTTTCTCAACTACCAAAATTTAAATTTTAGGTCTATATATTGTAACATCTATTTTGTTATTCAATCACACTAACATTTTCAAAAAGAAATAATAAAT
>NW_027501787.1:0-59351 GCF_021521415.1 Bidens hawaiensis
TGACCAAGTTGACCAAGAAGAGTGTTAAGTTTGTTTGGGGGTACCGAGCAGGAGGAGGCTTTTCTCGAATTAAAGAACAGGTTGACTCATGCTCCGATTTTAGTGTTACCCGATGGCACTGACGATCTGGTTGTTTATTCTGATGCCTCTTACCAGGGGCTTGGGTGTATTTTGATGCAGCGAGGCCGAGTCATCGCTTATGCCCCACGGCAGTTAAAGCCTCATGAGACGAATTATCCTACCCACAATTTGGAACTGGCGGTGGTTGTGTTTGCGCTTAAGTTGTGGAGGCATTATTTGTACGGTGTCCCTTGTGTTATCTATACAGGTCATAAGAGCTTAAAGTATTTCTTCAAACAAAAGGAACTGAATATGCGTCAGCGTCGATTATTGGAATTGATTAAGGATTTACAATTTGGAGATTATGTACCATCCCGGTAAGGCTAACGTGGTAGCCGACACGTTGAGCCGGAAGGAGAGACCGAAGCCTATTCGCGTGAAATCTTATCAGCTTATTCTTAAACCCGATATTTTGAGACAGATAGCCAACGTTCAGAATGAAGCTTTATACGTGGAATGGATTATGTCAGAGCGTATTTGGGGTCAAGAAAAATTGTTGGAAGAAGTCGGTGATGGGGTGAAATATAAGGATGGTCGTTTATGGGTACCATGTATGGGGGATTCAGGGATAAAATATTGGATGAGGCACACAAGTCGCGCTATTCCATTCATCCGGACGCGACCAAGATGTATCAGGACCTGAAGAAAATTTATTGGTGGCCTGCAATGAAGTATGAGGTGGCTCGGTATGTGAGTAAGTGTTTGACGTGTCTGCAAGTTAAGGCCAAGCACCAGAAGCCTTTCGGGAAACTTCAACCCTTGGAAATACCTGAGCGAAAGTGGGAGCATCTTATGATGGATTTTGTGACTAAACTGCCTCGTACTCCTAGGGGTAGTTATGTCACCATTTGGGTAATCGTTGATAGACTGACCAAGAGCGCTCATTTCTTGCCGATTCGAGAAAGTTTAATTCCGAGCAGTTGGCCGATGTATTTATTCGTGAGATCATTTCTAGGCACGGGGCGCCGGGTATCTATTGTTTCGGATAGGGATACGAGTCTTACCTCCAGGTTTTGGAAAAGGTTTCATGAGGAGATGGGTACCAAACTTCTCATCAGTACCTCTTATCACCCGCAAACGGATGGTCAGTCCGAGAGGACCATACAGACTCTTGGGGATATGTTGCAGGCTTGTGTTATCGATTTTGGTGGTAGTTGGGATCGTCACTTACCGTTAGCCGAGTTCTCTTATAATAGCAGTTATCACGCCACGATTGGGATGCCCCGTTTGATGTGTTGTATGGTAGGAGGTGTAGGACTCCAGTCTGTTAGGATTCTATTGGTCAGAAACAGTTAGGTAGTTTGGAGGTGGTTGAGGCTACGACTGCGAAGATCGATAAGATTAGGGCTTTTATGAAGGCCGCTCAGGAATCGTCAAAAGCCCTATGCGGACAAAAGGCGGAGGCCTATTGTGTTTGAGGTTGGTGATCGGGTTATGTTGAAAGTTTCTCCTCGGAAGGGTATTATTCATTTTCGTAAGAGGGGGGAAGCTTAGTCCGAGGTTCATTGGTCCGTTCCGTATATTGTCCCGTGTTGGTAAGGTAGCGTATAGATTGGAATTGCCCGAGGAGCTCGCGGGGATCCATCCTACTTTCCACGTGTCCCTAGCAGATGAGGAGGCCCCTGTGCCTCTCGATGACATTGAGCTTGATAGTAAACTGAACTGCGTTGAAGAACCTATCGCTATTCTCGACCGTCAGGAAAGGTGTTTTGAGGAATAAAGTGGTTAGGCAGGTGACGGTGCAGTGGAGGCACCGTAGGGGTTCCGAGGCTACTTGGGAACCCGAAGACGAGATGATGAAACTTTATCCGTAGTTGTTCCTGTCGCATTGGGATTCGGAGACGAATCCCATTGTAAGGGGGGTTGACTTGTAACGCCTGTTAATTTTCGGTTTACAGATTTAAAGCATGTAAAGTATGTATACTTCTCGGAAGTTATCCGGTATATTTCGTTAACCCTATCATCTTCCCGGTACGTTAAGTTATTTAATCTTTTCTTTCAAGTTGCCATAACATTCAAACTTGGAGGGGCTAAAATGAAATATTTATATTATAACACAAAACATAAAAAAAACCCTAACCCCCCACCCCATCCCTTTTTCCGATCAGCAAGAACACAGCCACCCCACCCTCCAATTTTCATTTTTGCAGCCAAGTTTTGAGCGTAAAACTTCAATTGAAGGTTAGTACTATGTCCCAACAAGTCTTTTATACCTTATTTGATCTTTATATCGCGAGTATTGATCGATAAAATGGCTTGTTTTATGTTAACCGGGTGGCTGTCCAATTGAGAGGTTTCAGGACTGTTTTGGTTAAGGCTTTTGCACCAAAATCCTTCTAGGTATGTCTAGTATATCATACTTAAAAATCATGTTCATTGGTGTTCGTTAGATTGATCAACTAGTTGTAGTTTGAAATATTGTGTTCGGTTGACTAGAATTGTTGTTTGTTGCATTTAACGCGAGGGTTGAAGTGATTAACGAACAATTCAGCTCGGGTGAACTTACTTTGATGTACGGGCTGTTGAAAAATCATTTTTGTAAGTTATGGGGCTGAATTGGTTATCGGTTACTCAAATGGGTTGGTACAACACGTATTCGCGTTTATTGAATAGTTAGTGCGTTGTACTTGCGAATTACCGACCCATTCGACTCGTGTAGCGTCGTGTGGATTTGTTGGCTATGAACTTATCATATTGGGTCCATATGGGGCTGAGTTGGCTGTTATGAATGAGTTTGATGTGGTCGAGGCTTTAGGTAACTCGAACCATGCTAGAACGTTTCGTAGGATAAACGAGTTCTTTTGGTGTCGTTAGTAATGTTTGTATGTAAACCGACAGGCTTTTGAGTTGTGGGGATATTTAGGGTTCTCTAGCTCGTGGTGAATTCGTGCCTTGTGTCAGGTGAGTTCATGATGCCCCCTTTTTACTCTTTTAAGATTTTGGGCTAGCATGCACACCTAAGCGATTTTGCTTGATGAATTGTTTAAATTATTTTGGATGGGCTTACTTGTATAGGGTAGGCCTTGAGATGATATTATTGTATGCTGTAAGTATGTTTGTACATATATTATTGTATGGCAAATATTTGGCGATGTTTAGTAGTCGTTATCGACTACGGATGTTTCCGTATGCCTACTTCGTGTTTGCATACGTTGGATGAGATGTTACGTGTTTGGTTGTACGTGTGCCCGACCCTAATATTATTACTTGGATGATATGTTACGTGTTTGGGTTGTACGTGTGCTCGACCTTGATGTTATTACTTGGATGATATATATGTAGGGATATAATTATAAGGATGTTTATATATATTTATAAAGATGTTTATACATATATAAAAGGAAGATTACTTATTGTTGATGATGGCCTAACTGTGGAGGGCATGCTTAGTCGGAAGTTTTAATAATAATAAACAATTTTCTTTTAACGTTTTATTAAATACATTTCAATTTGGTTTTGGGCATAATTCCCGGGTTTTAGGAACTTGTTTTATCAATTATGATTTTCCACTGAATTATACTCTGAATTGGTTATTTTAATGGAATGAACTATTTTTAAGTTTATGTATTTTTGTAAGTATTTTGGATGAATACCACCTGTAGGATTTTCAGGATTCGGGGTCTTACAAGTATCTTTGCATGGTATGGTAGTTAATGAATGTATGTATATATATATACACACACATATAAACACGTTGTGTGATTGTGTGGTCCAGCTATGGATACTAGTAGAAGAGACAGCGTCTGTGAACGGCATGTATGCTCCGATATGCATGAAGAAGACAAGGGTAGGAACGTAAATGAATGTGTAATGAAGGTTATGTTAAGTGTATCTTCAGATACGAAAGAGTCACGTGTCAGTTGTTTAAAAATTGATCATTTACAAAAAGAAAAAAACATTAGATTCAACAAGGGTATATTAGTAATTTTACACAATCCTTTGAATTTGTTGATCAGTTTTGTTTTAACTAATATATTATATTGATTATTTGACACCCAAATAAACATAAAACTTTTTGTTCCAACAAAATACGGGGAAAAAACATTTATGTTTTGTTGAATTTAACTAGATTCAACAAGGGTGGAGTTCTTTGACGAAACATAAAATTTAACTCCGACGAAACCCGATGAGATTCAGATTCGGTGGCCGGAGTTCTTTGATGCCATAAAGTTGGTTGAGAGGCCGTCCATCTTCACGACGGTACCGGGGAGAATGATGTTCTCGTTATTATTATTATTCGGGGTGGAAATTACAACTAGAAGAGGAAGGAACGAAAGACAGAAGGACATCATCATCATTATTATTGACTATAGTATCACAAGAGCAAGTCCTCGGTTTAACTAGATAGCGCCCGAGTTCAACAAATACTCATCCAAACATCCTTATTATTTGGTTTGAATTTATTATTTTTGTCATGAATTTATTGTTTGAACCTATTTATTTTCTTTTGTTCTTGAGTATGGTTATTGGCTAAACCCTTAGACTACCTAGGCTTATGATGAACCTTTGATTGACGTTTTATTTTATTTGGAATTTGATTTTCGTTATGGGTTATGAATCATTAAAGAGTTTAATATTATTTATGTGATGCATATGCGTGCTTGGTTTTATTTGGTGAGTTTTATTGTTCACAAAGTCTTTGGTGATGTCTATCATATAATAGGATTCTGTTAGGTCATTTACTGTGTGTTCTTGACTAGTTTGTGATTGATTTATAATAAGATTATCGAAACAATATTATTAACCAAATAAATAAAAGTGTGATGCTAACCTAAAAAGTTGTAAGGTGATAGGTTATTTGATACGTCTTGGTTGATTAAGATTGCTACATTTAGTTCTTCGTAAGGAGTCCGTCTAAGTTTGATTTTTCAACTTTGTCTATTAATGTCAAATGAATTTATTAAACTGTCTTTGATTTCCGCGCTGTAAGGTAGGATTTCGTATAGAGGTACTAGTTCATAATTAATTAGATAACCGTAAGAAAGTTTAATATTAAAACCGGCGTTCTTAAGAATTTACTAGCAATCCATAGGTGTCTTCTTGAGAAGGGTCGGGGGTCCTGTTAAGGTTTTCTTTTTAAATGATTATTTTATGATCCCGGTTCCATAAAGAAGCATTTTCCGATTATTTAATAACTGAACTTTGAGGATTCTAGCCTAGGTGGTTTTTCATCGTCATCTGTTTTCAAATCACTTTAATTGTCTTTTGTTTATTTAAATTGTTTTTCTTAATTAGCTTAAAATTAGTTTTCACTAAACCCCCCTCAAAATAATAATAAATAAATAGTCGTGTCTCTAGTTAAGTCTAATTTAGCTAGTTTACATAATTAAAAGAGTCCTGTGGGTTCGATATCCGGACTTACTTAGCTGTACTAGAGTTGACCGGTTCACTTGCCGGTTAGTAGTTTTAGTTAAGTGAAGTGTCTAGAATAATTACTTAGTATATAGATTAACATAATTTTAGTTAATAAATTTATAACTACTTTTAATACAACCACCAAAACTTAATTCTAAACCTTATTCGACAAAAAAAAAAAAAAAACGCTCACAAGTTTTGTTATTTTGTAGCATATTAATTCTAAACCTTATGTGTTAGAAATGTATGATATGTTGTGTTTATGCTTGTGTAGCATCTTATTTTTTTGGACATAAACATATAAATTTTATTTATTAAAATGAAGTATTTTTTTTTTTACTTTGAAGGTTTTATTAAATTGATTTTTAGTATGAATAATCATGACTAGAAGGTTTCATGAGACACATGGGCGAGTATGAGTGTTGGGGAATTTAGTTAACAATTTTTGTGCCGGCTATGGTTTGTTAGAATTAAAGTTGACTGAATATTAATTAAATCATAGTTAACATAAGAGAACAACGATCATGTGGCTCAAATTTATTAATTAATTACATAATATCTCTCTAGTTTAGAAATTTAAAAGACAATTCAACGAGAGATCGATTTGATAGTATGAACTCAGATATTTTGACCCACATTTGTTTTGATATAACATAAAAAAAATCGATTTTGAAATAATGACATAATAGTTTTCGGACTTTTGATTTCTCGTATCAAATGTATATATCGACATGTTAGATTCTATATTCCTGAAAGTTCGTTTAATGTTGTTACATTTAACTATTTGTTCATTCGATTTGCTTGTTAAATGACCTGAATATAGAAAAATAAGAACTGTAAAATATATTAATTTGTTACAATAGAGAATGTACACATGGGAAAATAAGGCACATTAGACAACTGTAATTGTACAATTACAGAGGAGTGTTGTGGGTTCAATTACAATATCAAATTATAAAATGGCCCCTAACTTATTTAAGTTTTATACCTACCCCTAACATTACCTTATAAATAGCTCTTAGAGCATTTCCAATTCATCCTTTAAATTTTTGTACGAGGATTTTGTAAATTATAAAATATGGTTAAGAATGGTTGTGAGTAGAAGAAAGAAAAAAATTAGTGATTTTTTATAAATTTAGGAAAATGTTGTTTGTCCCTATTTATTTTTTAATATTTGTTGAAATTGGTTGTGAATATAGGAGAGAGAAATTGTAATGATAAAGGTTTAAAAAATATTATTTAACTGAACATGAGAGAAAAATATAGTGTTTTTTAGTGTAATTATAGAAATGAGGATTAGGGACGGGCTTAGAATGCTCTTAAACATCTTGAAATTGATTCTGGTCATCATGCTACGAATTCTTAATGTTAGGCGTTGCGTGGTTCTCAACCATGTTAACTTGTCAAGACACTAGAGTAGTGATGAAATATCATGAATTTCCAACGGTATATATACATATTCATCCATTTTGATTACTGTTCAAGTTTAGTTTCTAAATTATTTCTTTCTGCTCTAATTCCAAAGAAGGTTGTGGCCTACGCTACAATCGCTTGAAGAGAGTAAGTCACAAAAAAATATTATTTAATCTATTACTTTTTTTTCTTGTTGTTAATAACCTAATTCATGTTTTTGAGCATGCTGACGTTTCATTTATGGATAAAATGAAAAAGATCTGGTTTTGTGCTATTGTAAAACTTAAAGACGAAGGTGTCACAGCAGTTGTCAAGTCTAAAGTCGGGCAGGTGGATGCAATTTGTAAGTGAAAATTATCTTATATTCATAATTTATTATGTTTTTTTTTCTTATTTGACATTAACTGATTTATTTGAACAGTAACTTACATTCCCGATGCTACATCAAGCTTTGACCCCGACGAGGGACAGGTTGCTATACTGCAGATTAACTTAATGTTTTAGGTTGGACGTGGAACAATCCGAGTCAAGGAGTTGGATTATGGGATGCATTACTTTTGACCCCTATGTTAGAATTACAGCAAAAGACGTGGTGTTTTACATCAAAGGCCGTTGGATTAAAATTTGTGGAGCTTCACCTGATGACAAACCTGGAAGTTAGAGCGAACTCAAGGCGCATATCAAGTTGCCATAACCAGTAGCTGTTGATGGTGAAAATGATTATGAGGTCCAGTGGTTTTTTTAATGAAGCAATAATCAAGGTGGTGAACTTCAAAAATAGGATGCGGATGGTGAAAGTGAAGGATGCCGGACTTCAAGAACGATGAGAGTGTGGATGGTTCTTGATGTTCAAGATGTATGCATGTCTTGGGTTAGATTTGTGAGAATATGATTTCTGTTTTGTATGACGGTATATGCTCATTTCATACTTGTTTTGGAGTCCTTTTTAGGCTTTGATCATGTATGTTTTTAGTTTTGGGTTTTATCATCTTGACTCCACTTTTTGGGTGTTTGGGATTGTTTAGTTTAATCAACTTATGACTTATTAATATTTGAAAAAATTAAAAGGTGTTTGGTACTGTTAGAGAATAAGTTAATTAGCTATGAAGTTGTAACTTATTAATTTATGAAAAAAAGTAATAAAGAGGGAAATTAAGGAATCTCAAACACCCTATTTAATTGGTGTCTCTATGTTTGAATTTCAAGGTTTAAATTTTTTTATTCTGAAATTTAGGTTTTATTGAGTTTTTATCCAATACGAGGTTGCTACAAAAGTTATTTATCAAAATTGTTAGAGCATTCTCATCCAACCTCTTATTTTATGTGAAGAGTGTTTTTATAATTTAGAGAGTGATTCAGGATGTTATGAGTGAAGAGTTTTTATATTTAAGAAAAAGTAGTGATTTTTTTATATATTTGAAAAGTTACTGTTCATCCCATATAATTTTTTAATATATTTTGAAAGTGGTTGTGAGTAAAGAAAAGAGAAAAGATAATGATAAAAGATATAAAATGTATTATTTAATTGAAATGGAGAGAGAAAATGTAGTGGGTTTTATTGTAATTTTTGATTTAGAGAAAGGGATGGGATGAGAATGCTTTTGAGCATTCCCAACCCATTCATTATCCTATATTCATATATATCATATAATTACACTACAAATTACTATTTTTTCTCTCTCCTGTTTAATTAAATAATACTTTTTATACGTTTATCATTATATTTTCTCTTACCTCCACTCACATCCACTTTTCAAAAATATTAAAAAATTATCGGGTATGAAAAATGAATCCTCAAATTTAACTTTCTATATAACATTTTCTCTCGTCTCTACTCACAATTACTCATAACCATACCATATAATTTACTAACCGTCACATATTTTAAGAGAATGGACTGGAAATGCTTTACTTTCAAATGTATTTAACAAAATAGGTTATTTATTTAAATAATCTTAAAAACAACTTTATCTCTTATAATCTCATTGGATCACGTTACTTCATCAAATAGTTTTGATTTTTTTACGACCCAATTACAAATTTTGTCCTTTAAAAAAAGCCAAATTATGGTTCGTGTCCTTTCCTTGCAGGCGGTGTCCTTTAAACTTTTTTTTTCTACACGTTATGTCCTTTACGCTAACTGGGTTAGAAAAAGTCAGTTAAATGCCCTCACGTGAGACGCATGTGAGGGCATTTTTGTCTTTTTGCCTACCCTTCTTCTTCTTCTTCTTCTTCTTCTTCTTCTTCTTCTGTATCTATTAACACACACACACATTTCATCACCATACCTCCCACTCTTCTTCTCCATCACCTTAATCGATGCCTCCACCATCGCCAGTTCTACTATCGCATGGTTTTAACATACAAACCCTAATCGATTTCGATTCTACTGATGCCGGGTTACAACTGTATTTGTCCCCCGTACCGTCATCTTGCACCTCTAGCCACCACTGTTATCTTGCCTGGCTATTATCGCCTATTTTCCATCTGATCTACTGTTGCCGGGTATCTTTGGGAAACCCTAGGCGGCGGTGTGACGGTGGCAGTAGTCCGATTGTGGTTCTGATTTCGATTGTTGCGGTTACAAGACGGTTGTGATTTTAGGGTTTTCTTCTTTCTTTCTTTTTTCCAGGTCAAAACAGGTTTCAGGTTGAAATTGAATCGGAGGGTTTCTTGACGGATTCGGAGCGATTAAGGGTGGAATTAGGTGAGGGTTTTAGTGGGTAATCGATGGTTGAGGTTGAATTGATGGTGTAAGATCGGTTGTAGATTGAGGGTTGTTGTTTGTGGTGATCGGAACCGATCATTTTTAGGGTTTTCGATTGAATTGAAATGAATTTGGATTGGGATGATGATGGTTTGATTTTGTGGGTGAGATTGAAGGTGATGGTGGCGGCGGTAGGTGGTGGGTAGTGGTGGCAGTCGGCAACAAGCCGCGGCGGTAGCGACCTAGACCAAAGCTCACAGATTCATCGATTTTTTTTGGTTGATGAAATCCTTTAGATGGTGGTCGATGTTGTGGTGGTGATAGATTGGATGACGATGATGAAGATGATGTGGAGCAATGGTGGGGATGGGTGGATGAACAAGGTAGGTGATATAGGTGTGTGTTTTCCAGCGGCCAGTTTCATCAATCCGGCCATGGTTATGGAGGTTGCAGCTAGAGTAGAGAGAGAATAGAGATGGAGATTGAATGTCCGGTGGTGTGGGTGGTCGCCGGATGCTGTGATGGCGGTGGACCTGGTGGTGGCCAGAGAGAGAGAAAGAAGTGTGAGATGGCGGTGGCTGCCGGAGTGTAACAGGGGGAGAGGGAGAGAGAGGAGAGAGAGAGAGTTTATATCAATGTGTTAATAGATACAGAAGAAGAAGAAGAAGAAGGGTAGGCAAAAAGACAAAAATGCCCTCACATGCGTCTCACGTGAGGGCATTTAACTGACTTTTTCTAACCCAGTTAGCGTAAAGGACAAAACTTGTAGGAAAAAAAAGTTTAAAGGACACCGCCTGCAAGGAAACTTAGAAAAGGACACGAACCGGTTTTTGGCTATTTTTAAAGGACAAAATTTGTAATTCTGTCTTTTTTTACATTGCCAAGATACTTTATACAGTGTGTGATCTAATGGCAAAAGGCTACCGCCAACTGGTCCTACCTAGTCGTGCGGAGCCCTAAAACGCCTCCAAGTTATCTCCAGTTTCGGGAAAAACTCACCCGCCCGAAGGCCCACTGATGTTAAAACCCGGACACCCTCAGGATTGAAACGGAGATCACAAAGATCCACAATTTTCCTTCATTGAGCCACCCATAATCAACAAATTTTTTTAAATCTATTTTTGTCTTGATTATTATTTTCTTTTTATTTTCAATATTCGTCCTATTGTTTCACTTGGACAACTTTTTTAGTACATTTTATAAGAATTTTTTTTACTTTCTGAGAAGTTATTTTTTTCTGCGACTATAATGATCGAATGCCAAATATATTTTATTTACTTTTTTTGTTTTAATTCCGGTACTGTGGCCGAATTCGTATAGACTCACTGTCTCAACGGGTTTTACTGACCGACGCCACCCATTGGTGCACCTCAATATATATAAATGAAAGATCTAAAATTCTACGTGTTACACTCTGGTCGCTCCCCACCCCTTGTGAAACAAGCAGATTGCTTTATTTGTAAATGGTGAGCTCTCATTGACTTAGGCCGGTTTGACCCGAATACCCTTACGGGTTATAACATCTCAAATACCCTTTATTTGTTAAATCATGAAATCAATCGTTCTCTCCATCCTTCACTTGGTACCCAAACTTACAACATCAAGCAAGCATCTCCTCTCTCCATCTCATATCTCTCTGTATTTCATCAATGACGCTTAATCTCTGTCTTGGGTTGTTAATTCTGCTTGCTATAAGTAGTGGTGTAATCGACTGTTTATCTAGCGGGTGATTTCAGCCTCCAATCGATCATCTTTACGTTGAAAGTATCACTGTGCTACCTCTTCAGCCCAGCTAAGGTCAAGGACAAAGAATTTAAGTGTCAATAAATTTACAAGCTGTAAAAGTACTATTTTTCATATTAAGACTTTTAATAACTTATCGTGATTAATATCTTAATTGGTTCTTGCATATGATCAAATATATGACCTTTTGTATATATGATGCTGGAATCTAATCTTAAATAGGGCATTTTGTCTGATCATAAAAGTAGGACTGTGTTTCTAAAAGGTCGACTAACATAGATTGACTTGAATTAACTTTTCGAAACTCATTTTGAGATCCTTTAAATGGTTGAACTTACATATATATATACATACATATATATATATATATATATATATATATATGTTCTTAAGTCTTGGGCATAACAGTATTTGTTATTAACGGGTCAAATTATCCTCGTAACGTGTAAATGTTTGGACTCTAATCGTAGGCTGCCTCCAATTCCTGATTTGGGCGTATCGAAAGAATCTGTTGTTATTGCTGCTGATGAGGTGCGAGTATGGGTTAATAGCGTTGTAGAAACAAATACAGTACATGAAATTGCAGTTGATGGGAATTTGAGAACCTTAGTATTGGTACATTTGATGAATTTTTAACAACATATGTGTTTTTGAGTTCGATTTGCAAGCATTTGTTGTATGATTTTGTATTATGGTTTTAATGTTCAGGTGTTAGTGATTTAGAGTTACTTTTAAATAGAGATGAAGGCGTTTTCTCAATGAACGGAGACCAGAGGTTACATGAGGAAGAGGAGGTTAACCGGTCAAATTTTTAGCTTATATGGTTGTTTCAGTTAGTAAGGTAAATTACTTGCAATTTTATTTTGTTTATATATATTTATTTACTTACAAAGTAACTCTTTAATTAGATCTCTATATTTAATTAAAACTCATAATTCTCATTCTACAGTTTACTACAACAAGCATTGAGTGGTCACAAAAACGTATTTCTAACATAAAAGCACTTAGGAGTTGGAAACCTTTTGCACATGCTCAAGACATATGTTACATATTTATTGACATTCATGTAGAGAGCTTATGCATATTTTAGTTTCATATTGCCCTATTTAAATTGGTTAGAGTAGTTTCATTGTTTTTTTTCTTGGAACTTTGAGAAAATGCCCTTTATCTCTGAAGAAACACTAATCTACCCCGGGCAGATTACGGATAATCTGGGGGGTTAAGTAATGTTTCCCACGAGGGTTAGGTCCGGCAAAGAAGGATGTTCTTCAGATGACCTGCAAAACAGACACCGTGAGCTCGTCACTGAGAAGGGGGGGGGGGGTTCCTCCTTGTGACCACCCTCCGGCGTGAGAATCAGACTAGATTGCTCTGAATATAAGTGTATATTGAGAGAAATAGCTAGTGAAGGTAAAATACCAGATGATCCTACCGTTCCAAGGTGTTGGAGTATTTATAGCCGAAGGTAGGTTTCCAAGCAGGTACAGCCAGCTGTAGAATATTCCTGTTCTACCAACTATGGGCTACGCACGTGCCTGCTGGTTGGTGGGTAGGCAGCGGCTGATAGTGACCAGGCCGGCTGTGTACTATTCCTTTTCCACCAACTGCAGGCTATGTGCGTGCCACGACAAGGGTTGGTGAGTAGGCAGCGGCTAATAGTGACAAACAGTACTAGAGCATGCTCCTCGTACTGTTTGTCGGTGAGCTGTCACCCTGTGATTGGTTCATGGGCTGCTTTGGTCAGATCTTGTCTATTTTGTCCATACCTTGGCAGGTATAGTACAAAAGATCTTCCAGAAGCATACAGACTGGCTCATTTGGGCGGGAGTATTCCCGCCTTGCTCGTTCCTTCAGGTGACACTGAATTATTGAGTTAGTGCCTTGTGCGTGTAGCCTTGCTATTAGTGCGGGTAGCCTTCCCTGATGGTTTGTATCCGCAGCTGCGGGGACAGGCGGGATACTTCACCATTGGGAGGCTTTCCCTGCGGGAACAACTGGCGTACTGCGCGTAAGGTCTTCATCTCTGAGCATGGTGGGTCTTGCGGAACCAGTTGGTCCTTGCGCAAACGTCCCTCTTCAAGGTGAGTCTTGCGGGTCCAACTGGGCTCTGCTGGGACCTACCTCTTCAAGTCCCCCTAGTCCAATGTTCTTCTCATGAATTGTTAATAAGTGAGGTGAACTTTGGACTTAATCAAGGGGTTTTGAAAAGTATTTGGTTTTAAGGTTGTCCGTGGGGATTCTTCCCGCGGTTTCCCTAATGTCACGCAGAAATTCCCGACTTTTCTGCTTGATCTTTGGGTATGATGCGGGTAGGTGTGTAACCTCCTCGCAAGTCAGGAGCGTTAAGTTCCACTTGTGTAGATTCTCCATGAGGTTTTGGTAGTTTTAAACATAGTGATCAATTATATTAAAACAACCAATTCCATCTTGGAGCTTCAAACAATCTAGTTCTCGACGTTCCCACTATGCGGGGATGTTATTCTCGTTTCCGCAAGCATGGCCCAGAAGATCCTTCTTGGTTTCAATTCCCTGCGGAGTGCTAGGTATGTGAAGGGTTTCGCCTTGACACTGTACCCGCACTCGTCTTATAGTTACTTTACTTCCAAGGTATTCCTGGCTTCAATTCCCTGCGGGTGCTAAGTATGTGAAGGGTTTTGCCTTGACACTGTACTCGCACCTGTCTTATAGTTACTTGGTTGCCAAGGTAAGGGGTATTTTCCCGCTTACTTTTGAATCTTTTTGAAATTCGAAGAGTTGGTGAAGGATAAGAACAGTCCAAACTGTTGAAACGTCGTCCGACGGTTTCTTCTGACAGTGTCAGGACGTGCAGGAAGTTATGGCGATGTGACAGTATATGGTCATTCCAGGCGCTTTTTCAGGCGCGTGGGCGCGATTTTTCGGGCGCGTGGCCGCGAAATTAATGGCACGCGTCCTTTCAACAGCTGTTGCCAGCTTGCTCTTTGCCACGTGTCATAGTTTCATTGCACTTGCGATTTCTCTCTCTTCCGCATTAAATTCATCGCATTAATTGCGATGAGTATATAAAGGGCGAGAGGGTGCACCTTAGTCCACACTTTCACTTCTCTCTTCATCTTCTAAACGATTTCCGGTGAATACTCACTATTCTGTCGAGCATTCTTCTGAAATCGTTGTTCTGTACATCCAAAACATGTCTTCTACCCGTGATTTTGAGGCCACTGCCGAGGAGTCTGAGTTGTTCGTCGAGAACCCGACGTCGACGTCCGATAAGGACGACAAGAGGACTGCTGGCGAGTGCCAGTGCGCTCTTCCTATTGACCTCTACCAGTACATCGTCCGGAAGTTCATGCTCGAGCCTTTCGAGCCTGAGTTTCCGGAGCCTCATCAGACGGTGTACGATGCCCCCAAGGGCAAGATAGGGGTGTACGCTGCATTCTTCGTCTATGGGAATCTGAGGTTCCCATTGACGAAGTTTGTGTACCGTGTTCTGGAGAGACACGGTGTACACTTGACGGAGGTACACCCAATGGCGATCGCGAAGATCCGCCATTTCGAGTGGGTGTGCCTCATTATGGGTGTAGAGCCCCATGTCGACCGCCTGATGACCTTCTACTCCTGGAGGTGCATCCAAGGGTGGTACACCCTGGTCAACCGGATCAAGGGTCTGAAGATTTGCGCCACCGAGCGCAGTCTTCGGTTTTGGAAGCGGAAGTTCTTCTACATCTCTGCCCGTGTCGTCCCTATTGCGATGACATTCAAGAACGGGAGAGCACTCCCCAACCTTCACGCCTCCAACTACCAGGAGGCGGAATGGTTCCAAGATTTCCCGGATCCAGACTCCGGTTTACCGGTTTGCGGAGTCCGGGATGGTGATGCTCGGGATGAGCCGGGTATGGAAGGATGCCGGCTCTGAGACCCCGCAAGTGCCGATCGTCCTTGAATACGGTTTGAACTCTGTCCCTTACGGTATGCTTTATTTTATTTGCTAGGTTAGGTTTTTGTTCTAACCGTCTCTTTATTTTCAGAGGGAAACGACTTGCAGTCTCTTCTGCAGCCGCTGGAGGCTGGTGGTCCCGCTCGAATGGGTACTCGCGCTCTTGACGAGAACGAGTTGCCCATCCTTGAGCAAACGGCGGATCGGTTCGTGGAGGTCTACCCGCCAGGCCACGAGATCCTGAGCGCCAGGCGGCCAGGTAAAGAACTTTTTAACCCTCGCCCTGTCAATGCTGAAACCTTTGCGGGAATTCCTCTAATTTTGTCATCTTCTGATGAGGAATCCGCAGATGGTCCTTTCTTGGCGAGGAAGAAGAAGGCTGCCGGCGGGAAGGGCAAGGCGAAGGTTGCCTCTACTGCCGATCCGGTGAATCGGTCTGACTCAGAGACCGAAAGTGAGGAGGTGGCGGGGAACCCTGGTGGTGAGACAACTGTTCCGGAGGTTTAGACGGCTGTCACCTCCGAGCAGCCCCGGACGACGACGGTGACCGGTGTGAAGAGGCCGGCTCCATCGGGTTCGTCCCCGCCTGTTCGCACCTTCAAGCTCAAGAGGACTCGTAAGTGTAAACTTAACAGCTTTAACTTCATATCTTTCTGGCAATGTTTTTAATGTCTTGTCTTCATGCAGGCGTGGATGCAACTGCATTCCAAAGCGATGCGGGGAGGAGCGGTTCTGGACCCATGAAGGTAGGTTTGGTCAACCTACCCGAGACGATGACCCAGGCGGCTACGCCTGCTTGCAGTACTGGTTCAGTTGCTCATCCCGTTGAGCCAACTGTTCCAGCTGTAACCTTATTCCCGCCGGCTGTCAGTGCCATTTTCACCGAATCCGTCACTGAGCCGGCGGTGATTTCTCTTTCGGGTTCTTCCGCAGCCGCGGCCACGGTTGTGAGTTCACCTCCGTTGGTTTCCACCGCGGCAGCCTCCACCGTGTCTCCTCCGGCGCCTGCGACTACGGCCAATCCTTCAGGTACGTTTGGGGTTGGGGCGTCTAGCCAATCCTTGCCTCCTTCCCGTCTCCTTGACCTTTTGGATGGATATCCCTTAGGTTCAGGTGATGGGTTTTGGTGGCTATCGGCCTGCTGTCGACCCTACAGGTGCGTAGGGTTATTTTGGCCTATATCCCTTTCATCATTTCTTTCTCTTAAAACTGTTTTTTGTTTTATTGCAGTTCGTGATTCCAACGAGGTGTACGCTCCTCAGTGGAAGATCCGCCGGGGAACGACCCTCCGGACTGCTGAGGACTGCGTCGAATGGGCGCGTCACGCCTCCCCAAGCGGTGCGCTGGGGGAGGCCATGGCCAGCTACCAGGAAGGTAGGCTGTCCAACGAGCTCCGAATCCTTCTCGCCCGGATGCAGCCGCGCGTCGAGCTACTTTGTTGTGAAAACGACAAGTTGAAGACGGCGCGTAGCCTTGAAGTGGCTCAGGCACGGGCTATCCGGGAGGAGAACGCGAAGCTTGCCGCCGTTGCTGCGGAAAAGGAGAAGGCCTTCAAGGCCCTTGAGGTTGACGTTCAGGCTCGTCTGGAGGCCCGTTCCAAGGCTACCCAAGCTGTTAACGAATAGCTTAGGCTGGCCAAGGAAACTGCATGGAATGCAACCGAGAGGGCCACCAAGGCTGAAACTGCTGCTGAGCCTCTACGCATCGAAAATGAGGAACTTAAAGCCAAATTGGAGAGGCTCCAGCAGGCTCATGATGCCTTGGCCATGGAAGATGCCAAGAAGCTCCAAGAGATCTTGGACCAGAGGGGGGTGCTTGACCACACTGAGCGTAAGCTAAAGGGTGTCGAAGAGGCTGCAGCCAAAGATGTGTTGCTTGCCAACCTCACAAAGAACGAAGCCGAACGCGCCCGTAATGAAGCTCAAGCTGCCCTCCAAGAGGCTCAGGTTGCCAAGGAATGGCTTCTTCGAGAAGCGTTGTCGCAGGTATGCGCAGCTTCCTAACTTCTAACTTCTCTACGCTTTTCCTTACTCTTGAGTTTGACAAACTTCTGTTTTGTAGGTTGTGCATCGGGTGTTTACGAACACATCATATGACGATGCGATGAGCGCAGCCCTCAACGCTTCTCATGAGGATGGGGAAAAGGCTGGCTTCCTGCTTGGTCTAGGGTTTGTTGAACAAGGCATCCCGCCTTCCAACTTCCCTCTTTACAATGTGGATACTGAAGCTGCGTATGACCAAGCAGTGAATCAGTATGCTGCCTTCCCGCATCCGGTGGTGGAGAAGGTGAACGAGATTGCTGCTGCTGATGATGGGCTAACTATCTTTAAAGCTTTCCTTGAACCGCCACACTCTACTGATGGTGCGGGTCCAAGTGGAAGTGGTCCTGAAGCTTGATCCTTTAGATCCCTTTCCACCATTAGAGTAGATTTTTATTTTTGTATAGCTTCTTTTGTATGCGGGTATGTACCCAGCAATCTTTGTAATATTTGAATTTTGATGGAATAAAGATTATTTGCTAATGCCTTGCCTTGTTTATTTCACGCATATTTTGATTTAACTTAGCAATTTCTTTAGTACTTAGATAAGTTAAATTTTCAACGTGGCAGGTAATAAGTTAAAGTTTTGCTTCCTCTTTCGTGATTGTGTGGATAAGACCGTCACTTGCACTTAGTAGGATGACCAAACTTTACCTATATCTGACCTGCGTGGAAGTTTTCCTCATCTTTTCCTTTGAAATTTTTTTAAGTGTTTTGAATAAGTTAACCTTTCGACGCGCGGTTGCCAATAGGTCAATGTTCAGTTTCCTTTATCATGATTGTGCGGGTAGGACCGTCAATTTCATTTACTGGGATGACTAAACTTTACCTATAGCTGACCTGCGTGAAGGTTTTCCTTAGAAATTTTACCGTTTTATGTGTTTATGCGGATTTTGCCGCCTTCCACACGCAACGACTTACTTCTTCCCATATTTATGCGGTGAATACAGGCATATCAGCGTGGGAAGTTCATAAATATAAAGGTAAGGCTATCAACACAATGTGAAAGGAGAATCATTTCCATTAGAAGTGGCTCTAGGCCTTTTCTTTACAAGTTTGGAATTGATCTACATGTAACATTTGCGTAATTGAGCTCCGTTCCATGTTCTTGGGATAGGAGTGCCATCGAGCCTTTCGAGCCGGTATGCACATTTTCCCAAAACTTCTTTGATAATGTATGGTCCTTCCCAGACCGGTGCCAGTTTTCCCGGGCGCTCTTGGTTTGAAGCTTCGTTGTTACGCAATATGTAGTCTCCTACATTGACGTTGCAGAGTTTTACCCGCGTGTTGTAGTACTTTTGCATTTGTCGCTTGTAGTTTTCTTCACGCGCTGCGGCCAAGTCTCTGCGTTCCTCGGTTAGCATAAGGTCTAACCGTCTTTCAGCATCATTGTCTTCTGGCTGAATCAAGACACTTGGTGAGGGTAAACCAATTTTGACTGGGACCATGGCTTCAGTGCCATAAGTGAGGCTGAACGGGGTTTCTCCCGTACTGGCCTTTTTCAGCGTTCTGTTTGCCCAAAGGACGTGTGGAACTTCGTCTACCCAGCCGGATCTGTGTTCCAGGAGTCTTTTCTTTATGCCTTCGACGATGCTTTTATTTTCTCTTTCCACCTCACCGTTACCTTGCGGGTGTGCCACTGAGGTAAAGGTGTGGGTGATTTGAAGTTCTTCTAGCCACTTTTGTAGCTTCTTGTCAGCAAAGTTGGTGCCGTTATCACTCACCAAAGTCTGTGGAAGTCCAAAACGACAAATAATAAATTCCCAAATAAATTTTTTAATATGTTTTGCGGTTGTTTGGGCTAAGGGTTTTGCTTCTATCCACTTGGTGAAGTAGTCGATGGCTACCACTAGGAACTGAACGTTTCCTGCTGCTGTAGGAAATGGGCCTGTCACATCGATGGCCCACTTCTGAAATGGCCATGAAGAGGTGACTGGAACAAGTTCATTCTTCGGGCGATGCGTGTTGGGTGCGTAGAGCTGGCAAGACCTACACTTTCTGATGTATGCCAGCGCATCCATATGCATCCCCGGCCAAAAGTATCCCGCGTTGTTTAGCTTAGCTACAACAGCGCGTGGACCAGCGTGTACTCCACAGATGCCTTCGTGTACTTCCCTTAGAAGGTAGTCAGCATCTTGGTTGTCCACGCATCTTAAGAGTGGGCCAAGAAAGTTACGTCTGTAAAGGATGTCATCAATGAGTTGATAGTTTAATGCTTTACAACGTATTTTTTCTTGCCTGTGTTTTGGACTCTGGTAGTATACCCGCTGCAAGGTAATTTATTATTGGTGTCATCCACGTTTCTGTACCGGTTTGGATGACACAAATTTCCATGTGCGGGACTGATGGTGCTTCAAGAAGTTCAATGCGGATGTCCTTTCCCAAATGGGTGAAGGCTAATGATGCAAGTTTGCTTAACGCATCCGCAGATTTGTTTTCGCTACGCTTGACGTGTATGACTTTACAATCATTAAAATCGCGCATAAGGGTTTTTGCTTGTGCGAGATACAAGGCCATTGTGTCGTTCACGGCCGTGTACGTTCCATTTATCTGATTGACTACTAACATGGAATCTACGTGGGCTTCCAAGTTTTTCACTCCCATTTTACGCGCAATTCTCAGCCCTGCCAAGAATGCTTCGTACTCGGCTTCGTTATTCGTACTTGGAAAGTCCAGTCGAATAGCGTAAGTGTATTCTTGGCCTGCTGGGTTGGTTAATTTCAACCCTGCGCCTGAACCCTCGTTGCTGGCTGCTCCATCAGTGTAGAGTCGCCAGACATCATTGATGTCCTGTGCTGGGGAGGGTTGAGCCTCCTCCTGGCACTCTTTCTCCCGCGAAGCGGGGACTTCTGCAATAAAGTCGGCCAGGACCTGGCCTTTCATAGCTGGTCTTGGCTTGTACTTTATCGCATATTCCCCAACTCAATTGCCCATTTGGCTAGACGTTCCGATAATTCGGGTTTGCCTAGAACGTTTGCGAGTTTGAAGTTGGTGAGAATTGGGTGACCCTGGAAGTATCGTCCCAGTCTGCGTGAAGCTTGTACAAGTGCTAAGACTAATTTTTCCAGGGTGGAGTACCGGGTTTCTACGTCTGTTAAGACACGGCTAACATAGTAGATTGGCGTCTGGATGCCTTTCCGCTCTGCTAGCAGGACTGCTCCAGTTGCTCTATTTGTGGCGGAAAGGTATAGGATTAATTCCTCCCCCGCTTCTGGTGCTGTGAGCATTGGGAGTTCAATCAAGCGTGACCGAATCTCCTGAAAAGCTGCTTCCGCTTCTGGTGTCCAGCGGAAGTGCGTTTTCTTTAAACA
Organism: Bidens hawaiensis; assembly: GCF_021521415.1. Lineage (NCBI taxonomy): Eukaryota > Viridiplantae > Streptophyta > Magnoliopsida > Asterales > Asteraceae > Bidens > Bidens hawaiensis. The sequence goes on from NW_027501787.1 coordinate 20,602, forward strand.
GTTCCTCAATGTTGACACGAAAGGAAACGACTTATCCGCATGGTTTGCCAAAAAGCGGTTAAGTGCAACTAGTCGTCCATTCAGTGTCTGAGCTTGCTTGATGGTAGTAGGTGATTCCATTTTGATAATGGCTTCGACCTTTTCAGGGTTCGCTCTGAAGCCATATTTAGTGACGATGACCCCTAAGAACTTCCCTTCTTCCATCCCAAAGGAACACTTGCTCGGGTTGAGCTTCATGTTTATCTTCCTGAGCGTGTTGAAAGTTTCTTCGATGTCTTTCAACATCGCTTCTGCGTCAGGGCTTTTGATGACCAAGTCATCCATGTAGACTTCCAAGTTCCTCCCAATTTGGGCAATGAACTCTTCGTCCATCAGGCGTTGATATGTGGACCCGGCATTCTTAAGTCCGAATGGCATCATTTGATAACAAAATGTGCCATCGGGCGTCCGAAAAGCGGTTTTGTCCTGATCATCAACGGCCATGTGGATTTGATGATACCCCTTATACGCATCCAGGAAGCATTTAAGGCGAAACGGTGCTAACGAATCTACCTTAAGATCAATTTCGGGTAACGGATAACAATCTTTGGGGCATGCTTTGTTTAAGTCTTTGAAATCTATGCACATGCGCCATTGTTTGTTATTCTTCGGTACCATAACGGGATTTGCAACCCATGTTTGATATCTGCTAACGCGTACGATGCCCGCGTCAAGGAGTTCCTTGACTTGGGTTCTACACGCGTTAGCTTGTTCCGCCCCCATTACTCTGCGCTTTTGTATGACTGGCGTAAAAGCCGGGTCACACTTCAGCTTATGCTCTGCCTTACTTCGAGGTACACCAGTCATATCAGCTGGTGTCCATGCGAAGATGTCAGCGTTTTTCAGTAGTAAGCGTTTGAGTAAGGTGCGCGTGGGATCAATGACTGTTGGGCCAATGGTAACGGCCTGGTCAGGGTATTTGCCATTGAAGGCCCATTCTTCCGGTTCGGTGATGGTTGGTTTAGCCATCTTTGGTTTGGGTTTAGATGAGACAGATGCGATGCATACCTGGGGAATGCCGGTGATCATCGCTACACCTTCAGCTGTTGGCCATCCCATCATGCCGTGGACTGAAGATACCACGGCGTTGAATCTTGCCATCCCGTCTCTCCCGAAGAGAATGTCGTATGTGTGGTGTGGCTTCCTCATTACGAAAAAGTCCACATCTTCTGTGCGGGAGTGTTTCCCGTCCGAGAGAGTGACGGGGAAAGATAGGATACCCAAGGGGGTGTTTGTGCTGCCGTCGAACCCTTCCATCGAGACGCAGACCATTTCCAGGCGTTCCTTGTCTTCGTCATCTAGCTTGTCGAAGAACTGCCTGTACATCACCGTTGACGAGGCGCCGTTGTCAGCAAGAGTGCGTGAAGTGATGCAGTGCCCCAGCTGGCTTTTGATGACGATAGGGCCTTCTTTGCTGGGTCCTCCTGGCACTCGCGGGAAGCGCACCTCAGCTTCCTTCCACGCGCATGGTTCTGTCGTTCGTCTTTTTCTTCCTGTGATGTTAGTATGAACCATGTGGATGCTGATGTCAACGGGCTTTCGTCCATTTCCTTTGTGCCGTTTCTCATTCCTCCCTCCATTCTTGATTGATGCCACGAGGTGCGTAAGTCTTTCATCCTTGACGAATGTTTCAACAACATCCTTCAAGGATGTACACTCCTCAGTGTTGTGACCCTTTGTCCCGTGGAAGTCACAGGATTTGCTCTGATCCGCATTAGGTCGCTGCCGGATCATTGGAGCTTTTGGCCATGGGAGTTTTTCGGCGGCAAATATCTCCGTGACGCTTTTGGTGAGTGGCGTCCACCGGTGTTTTTGGCTTGAAGGGTGCGTGTTATCCCTTCCGCCAACAAGAGGGCGAGAGCTGGATGAGGTGTCAAAGTTTACCCTTGACTGCCAAATACCTAGCTTCCTCTTTTTGTTCTGCCGGGCGATCCGAACATTGTTTTCTCTGGTCCTCTGCGTGTAGAGATGTGTATTCTGGGGAAGGTCCCTACCCAGTTGCTTCTCTGTCTCGGCAAAGCGCTTGGCCGCCGTCATGATGGCATCCCATGTGGATGGCATGCCGTCCTTACCCGTCAGCGTGCGGATAAACTCTGGGTATTCGGCACCCTGGATGAAAGCGGCGCGAACAAGATCTTCACTTATGTCACCCAGACTCAGCTTTTTGGAGTTGAAGCGAGTGATGAAGTCTAGTAAAGATTCATCTTCCTCTCGCACGCAGTTAAGGATCGTCCACTGTTCTTCAGTATATTTCTTCTGTTGACTGAAGTGTTGGCTGAACTTTTGTTGAAAGTCCGCCCAATCATAGATGTGGTGGACCGGTAAACGATCAAACCACGCCCTGGCCGCTCCAACCAGCGTCATTTGGAACATATAACACCACGTGGCTTCCGTCCAGTTACTGACGGTTGCCCCCGCTATGAATCTGTTCATGTGATCGTCTGGGTCAGATAGACCATCATAAGTACCGATGTTGGATATCTGTTTGGCACTTCTCGGGGCGATTGCTTCCGCAATGTCCCTTGCAAACTTGGACTTTCCCGCATTTGCGGCAGTTGGTCTAAAGGTTTTAGAGAAGTCACGTGGGTTTCCTCCCGCGTTCCTTGGTTTGAAGGTTTCTCCAAAATTCCTTCTTGGTTGGAAGTCCGTTTCCTTACGCTTCCCTTTCGCCCTGTGGCGAGGTTTTTCGTCGGTGTCGGATTCCTCCCGATCATTTTCCGAGTACTCGTACTCACTGTTCATGTTGAGCTGTTGTCGAGTATTTCCGAATTCGTCAGCCTGTTGGAATGAACGCAAGCGTTCATCCAACTCAGCTTGGAACTCTTTCTGACGTGCTTCGGCCCACGCCTTAACTTGATCGAGTGTTTGGCGAGGGAGCCTCGCCTGTTTCTCCAACTGGGCATTAGTGAACCCAGTGAAATATTGTTTACTGCACTTGCCCCGGCTTGGGTAACCGGGGTAGTGTTCGTAAAATTTGTATAACCGCCGGTGTTGCCCCCAGTAGCTGGGGTTGTGGTTACCGGGGTTTCCTGGTCACTTACTGGCCTTGGGACCGGAGTAACGTTAACCATTTCTTCAGAAATTTTGAAAAAACTGAGAATTAGTTCTAGCTTTTATGCACGGATGGCGCCAATGAAGAAACACTAATTTACCCCGGGCAGATTACGGATAATCTGGGGGGTTAAGTAATGTTTCCCACGAGGGTTAGGTCCGGCAAAGAAGGATGCTCTTCAGATGACCTGCAAAACAGACACCGTGAGCTCGTCACTGAGAAGGGGGGGTTCCTCCTTGTGACCACCCTCCGGCGTGAGAATCAGACTAGATTGCTCTGAATATAAGTGTATATTGAGAGAAATAGCTAGTGAAGGTAAAATACCAGATGATCCTACCGTTCCAAGATGTTGGAGTATTTATAGCCGAAGGTAGGTTTCCAAGCAGGTACAGCCAGCTGTAGAATATTCCTGTTCTACCAACTATGGGCTACGCACTTGCCATGCTGGTTGGTGGGTAGGCAGCGGCTGATAGTGACCAGGCCGGCTGTGTACTATTCCTTTTCCACCAACTGCAGGCTATGGGCGTACCACGACAAGGGTTGGTGAGTAGGCAGCGGCTAATAGTGACAAACAGTACTAGAGCATGCTCCTCGTACTGTTTGTCGGTGAGCTGTCACCCTGTGATTGGTTCATGGGCTGCTTTGGTCAGATCTTGTCTATTTTGTCCATACCTTGGCAGGTATAGTACAAAAGATCTTCCAGAAGCATACAGACTAGCTCATTTGGGCGGGAGTATTCCCGTCTTGCTCATTCCTTCAGGTGACACTGAATTATTGAGTTAGTGCCTTGTGCGTGTAGCCTTGCTATTAGTGCGGGTAGCCTTCCCTGATGGCTTGTATCCGCAGCTGCGGGGACAGGCGGGATACTTCACCATTGGGAGGCTTTCCCTGCGGGAACAGCTGGCGTACTGCGCGTAAGGTCTTCATCTCTGAGCATGGTGGGTCCTGCGGAACCAGTTGGTCCTTGCGCAAACGTCCCTCTTCAAGGTGAGTCTTGCGGGTCCAACTGGGCTCTGCTGGGACCTACCTCTTCAATCTCTATGAGTGTATTTGCTTTGTAAGTTTCTTCATTCATTAATTAATTAATGTAGTCGTCACCTTCCTAAAATACTAGTTGTGGATTCGAATGGTGCTGGTGCTGTTGTGACAGCAAATGGTCATGTTAAATACCACGCCCTCATCTTTACGCCACTAGTGAAATCGTGTCTCTGGTTGAAACCATGCAAGCTATTTGCTTCTTTGTCCAATCACACGCATTCTCTATCTCTCTCTTTCTCTCAATCTCTTTGTTACTTGTTAGGAGAAGATCACTCACGCTACTTTGTTGTTACCTGATTTAACTAAAAACTTCAAGGGTGGAGGGTGTGGGGCGAAGGGTACCCCTAATAGATACTATCCCCCCCCCCCCCCCCCCGCGGGGAAACACCGCCACCACTCCTTAAAAATTTGCAGACGGGTATAGTTGAGGGTATTATTCCCCGTGGACCAAAATTCACATAGCCGTTGAACAGCTCTTTTTTCTCCATTTTCCAATAAATTCCATTAATAAACACCCCATATTTCCTATTTAAAATCTCCATCTCTTCCAAGTTTAATACACAAAATACATACACTTTCTACTCCATTTTTACCCACTTCCTTTTTACCCAATGGATCCGAACAATTCAAGAGGTAGACGATCCGATAGAGGGCCGGGTAAAGGAATCGGTAGAGGCGCCGGTAGAGGTGTTGGTTCTAGTCAACAATAACAAGGCTACCACCCTATGTTTTTTTATCCAGCCGTCAAGTTCATGAGACCTTCTACTCTAATTTCACCTGAGCAATACCGCTATTCTATGGAGGATCAAATGGCATTCGATGGATTATAGGTCCCCTCGAGACATGGAAGGCCGACCACTCCCATTGTATGGCAATAATGAGGATTGATGATGAAGAAACTCGAATTACGGGTTGCCTCTTGATTTTTAGATTAGTTCTTTTATGTTTATTTTTGTTTTTTAGTTTGAATTATGTAATTTTAAATTTATTGGAAGTTTTTATTTATTTGTGTTTTAATAATAAAAAATTCAAATTCTTTATGGTAGTTCGGGTACACCGTTGTCAGTTCTTAGGGAAATCCAAGGTAGTTAAGGGTAATATGATGTGGCAGTGAAGGATTTGTCAATGCTTAGGGTACTTTGGGTGCCCTTAGGTGATCACACCATCCGCCCTAACCGGATTAGAGCCTAAGGACAAATCATGTAACATTTAAAAACATAAAGTAAAAACCAAGTGAACCTTAAATTAAAGATAAATGTCAACTGTTGGAATTTAAATAAAAAATAAAAAAAATTCTAACCAACTACTCTTTATACAGATATTGATACAAGTCATAAAACGCAATTAAGAGAGAATAATTATATACAATTAAGAGTTAATGGCCATTTTCGTCCCTGTGGTTTGCTACTTTTGCCACTTCAGTCCAAAGTTTCAAATTTTGTCAATTTAATCCTTATAGTTTTAAACGTTAGCCAATTACGTCTGCCTGTCTAACGGCATCCAACTACGCCGTTAGTTTAAGGGGTATTTTTGTCTTTCTCCTGTTTATTTTTAGTTAATGGTCATTTTCGTCCTTGTGGTTTGATACTTTGCTACTTCAGTCCAAAGTTTGAAAATTTTCAATTTTATGTTTAATTTTGATTCAGTTGTTTTTTGCTACTTCAGTCCATGATGGAATTCATTGATAAAGTGGTCAGGGTAATTCCCTAAAACCGAACTATACCCAAAAAACTAAAACCGTTTCTTTGATTAATGCATAATAGTTAGGGTTTAGAGATTAACATATTATAGCAAACATCTGGGTTGAAATCAACATCAGTAGGTCGAATATCCCGCATTTCCATGTTTGCTTAAGAAATCGATGAACTAAATCACATGTGTTTTCTTCAAATCGTGGTATTGTTCTTGAATTCGTGAATTCAACCCTAGAGTTGTTGATTTGAAGAATTCAAGAACAACACCACGATTTGAAGAACACACTGCGATCTAGTGTATCGATTTCTTGAGCAAACATGGAAATGCGGGATATTCGGCATCCTGATGTTGATTTCGACCAAAATGTTTGCTATGATATGTTATCTCTAAACCCTAACTATTATGCATTAACCAAAGAAACGATTTTCGTTTTATCGGTATAGTACGATTTTAGGGAATTACCTTGACTGTTTTACCAATGAATTCCACCATGGGGGGAGAGTTTAGGAAATGTCTAGAAACTAAATATGAGGGGGGGGGGGGGTATGATTACTGTTGTCGAAAGATTAAATGTAGACCTGTTTTGGTCGATGCTCGATAGTTTTAGGCTTGGATTATGCTCTTAGGGGTTACATAAAAAAAACTAAATTAAATTAAACATAAAATTGACAAAATTTCAAACTTTGGACTGACGTAGCAAAAGTATCAAACCACATGGATGAAAATGACAATTAACTAAAAATAAACAAGAGAAAGACAAAAATACACCTTAAACTAACGGCATAGTTGGATGCCGTTAGACGGGGGGCGTAATTGGCTAATGCTTAAAACTATAAGGACTAAATTGATAAAATTTCAAACTTTAAACTGAAATGACGAAAGTAGCAAACCACAAGGACGAAAATGAGCATTCATCAAAAATTAAAAGTTACCGTTTGCATTTAATTATTTATAAAGCTATAAACTTACACCGTTCGATAAATGGGTAATAGCGCGTGCCAAGTTGACCTTACATATTTAATATGATGATAAGCTAAATGTGTTATCATAAATGAGTTTAGTGGGTTGGATCTGTTGAGTTATGTTTTTTTTATCATGTTGGCTCGTTTACCCAAACTTGTTTACCCCAGACACTAACATGAACTACGTATAAACTTATTTTGTGTCAACATATCAAGTCATAAATTGACAATTTTAGGACCATTTACAAGGGCGTTTTGTGAGATTACACATGGACTAATTGTAATTTAAAAATAAAATACCCCTTTATAACTAACTGTTATTTGAAACGCACAATTGTAATCAACTGATTATTACGACTAGGATAGAGCCCGTGTGATACACGAGCGGTTAAAAAATAAAATAAAAAAGTTAAATTTAATAATATTTCTTATGAATTCATAAGATATAAATAATTTTCTAAACTACATAAATTAGTAAGAATAATTGGTATTTGTATTTTAAAAGGAATCAAAATGGAAGGTTATGAATGTATACCAATTTAGAAAAAGAGAATACTAACAGTTGAGCTGTAAGTCATAAACATCACTAAAAGTAAGGTAGTGAGTTTGATTCCCACAAGCAACATATTTTTCATTTTATCATTTGAGAAATCGTAAAATTGGAAACTCTCTAAAACAGTTTAAACACAAGCAACATTGTAATCATAATTATTATGGAAAGACTTTGGTGTCTAAATCGTAATTATTATGGAAAAACTTTGGTGTCTAAATCATAACTCAAAATAACTATTACTTTACCCGTCCGGTGGACGAGAATATCAATGTGAGAATGTGACGATTACGTTAATTCAGTAGCATGAATTAAGGATGAGATTGGTAGCGTGCCGATACAGGTATAAAAAATACCGGCACCGAAAATCACAAATTTTTGGCACCTGTATCGAAATGTTTGGTTCGGTACCGGGATTGAAGGCAAAATTCGGGAAATACCATATCGTACTGGTGCAGAAAACTCAAAACTTGGTACTGGTTCGGGACCACTACCGGTACCGATTTCGATACCAGTAGCGAATATGCTCATCCGTGGTATGTGAAGGTAGTTATGGATGACAAAGTGAGCTCGTCGGGAACAGTAAGGGTATGCATGTTTGTATTTTGACGTGTTAACAGGTGTCTTTTGGGTTGGTTTCTTGCTTCATTATGTAATCCGTGGTATACTCGTATGCGAACGAATTGTATGCTTTTGCCTTACTCAACGTTGGAAATCATAAAATATGTATGATAATGTATGTTCGATTAAAGTCATAATAAACTTATGTCTAAAAACAACAACAAACATCAAGTTTCGTTGTTCGGTCGTTTAATAGACGGTAACACTAACGTCTTTAATGTAATGAAAAAAAATCAATTTTTTACATGTCATACGTACTCAATGTGACATATTAGAATATTATCATAAGTAGCGAAACAGGTGTAGTAATACTTTTTACAAGAAATATTTAGGCTTATTATGGTGTATGGCATTACTGAATTAACCGAACCAAAAGACATACGTATAAAATAATATTAAACACACCTCATTGAACTTCAGGATACCTTCTTAACTGAATATAATCTACTCTTTCTTTTTCATTAGTTATTTTGTAAATATTAATATAACTACGGGAGACACCATCAAGTATATTAAGATCTGGGATAATTCAAACTTCTTATAATGTAATAATATGAAACTTAAATACTCATATTCTATCTGTACCTCTTACAAATATTTAAATACGCGTAAATATATAACATAATCAATATAAATATGAATGTGAATATAAATATAAATATACAGTGGTACATCAACACTTTAACCAAAATCGTCCTATTGGTTCACTCCTGTCAATAGTGCCGGACAATCACAAAACTGGCAGCGGGCCGCTCAAATTAATTACAAATACATCATTTGGATGAAATTCGGCAATGCAAATAATAATTGCACGGCTGGTCCAACACAATCTGCGTGACTGAAGTATGCAAGTTATATTAATTTATAAAAGTCACCATAAATACTCGATGTGTTTAGATGTGTTTAGAGAACTGGTTGGGACCACACAAAAGATTTTGTTCGCGGGTCGAACTTGTGCCATACTGTAAAATTTGGAACGACCACAACCCAAAAATCGAGTCAGACATGTGAACCCGAATGGCACGCATAATTGTGGGTTGACCGAACACAACTCGCTAACCTTGAATATTTTATTTTTATAGTTTTTATTTTGACATATTCATATTTTAAAAACTAAGCTTTTTTACAACCAATATATATATATATATATATATATATATATATATATATATATTGTCACACCCCGCTCAGGACTTGGGCGTGACAACCCAATGTTGGTACCTGTTTTGTAAATACATCAGAGTTAAAGGTTATAAAGTGGAAGACTTTTAATAAAATAATATTATTATATTCAAATCACGGGGTTTGAAACACCCGTTAAGTTATACAAAATTGTTTGGATATTAAAACCATGATTTACATTATTTTAATATTAAAACATCCTTTGAGCCATCAGATCGTCTAACGGCTATCCTCTGTCTCCAAACACCTATCCTTCATTACCTGTAAAATAGTTATATAAATATATATATATATATATATATATATATATATGTCAGCAACACATGGTGGTGAACACGCTGACTCAAAATATTTTAAGTTACTTAATTATCCCCTCGGGTATCTTGTGACCCGGCCCATCGTGGCTTAGGAAACAACCAAGTTAAATATACTATTATAAACCTCTAGTTATACTTGAAACCTCTCAGCGATACCGCAGCATCGAGGTCTTGGCAACTATTCAATATACACGAGATAATCCCCTCTCGGACATTACTTGGGTCCGGCCCAACGTGGCGGAGGCATTAGCAAGTGTGGTGCGGTGTGCCCACCGTCTGCCCACATATTTAAGGATCCAGACAAACGTATACAATAGCCTGAGGGCCAGTATTACTTTTGTTTATAAAGTTTTAGGGATATAATCCCACGCAAACATTCAAGACTTTGTTTTATAAAAAGTTGGACGTATTCACCTTTCTTCTTGGTTGGTGTTTCTCACCAATTTGTCTCGTTACCTCGGACCTATAGTACGAGAATAACATTTTATAAGTACTAGATCAACGATCTAGCTTCAGACCTTTAGTCCGATTGCATAACCTTTACCTTGACATTTTATCTCTTTATAAATATAAGGACCTCTAGTCCTTTCTTTTTAATCATTTATAAACCTTTGTTTCTTCTTCATGAAGAAAACATATATTTCAAATTCTTATTATAAGAAATATAAAATCTTTATATAAAATAAAGAAGTATTATCTTATCTATAATCTCGACTTTATAGAATCTTATTTCCACTTTATAAAATCAAGGTACGGGCTATATCCCTGACTAGGATCTAAGCCATTTATATTATAATAATCGGGCAGAACCCCTACCTTGAATGACTTATTTATAGAAATGCTTGTGCTTTACTTGAACAACACTTCTACTTGAAGGTAAGTCGAGAGGGTATTTAAGTAGGGTTATGGCACGCATCTCGAGGTAAGGCTTGTCGGATATCGCCATCTCGGGCCGTGGCACGTAAATCGAGACAATGTGTAATTGGAAGTGTGAGTTGGATGGTGAGGACCACCCCCCATGGCCGGCCTATTTATATAAATTTTTGTGCAGCTTCGCGTATCGCGAAGCTGCACTAGCTTCGCTGAGTCGCTGCGTAGTGTCGCCACGTGTCATTCCTGTCTCTCCACGTGTACTGCATCTTCGCGTATCGCGAAGATGCACAACTTGGATTCTTCGCGTATCGCGAATATGCAAAACTTTGAATCTGTTCATTTTTAGTCCCTAGTCTTTTGGTAACTTGCCATATCTAGATCTTATCATCATCCAAAAATACAAAGGCGGCTCTTAAGCGGCTCATGGCGATGCGAGCGTGCGCCATCATAGCGCCACATTGCGTCCATCGCCCGTGCCCGTGCGCGTCGGGTGCTTCGCACCCTCTGCTAAGACTAGGGAGAGTAATTGGCCATTTAAGAACATTTCCATGGAATGTTCTCTCCTTATAAAGTGCTTTATTTTTCTTTCTTTTTCCGATGTGGGATGGAGTCTCCTTACTCCATTCCTTAACATAAGCTACTTCCATTCTTTGTCTTATTTTTCTCTTTACATTTGCCATGAATATTTTTAATCCTTAAGTTTTATTAATTTGTCAAATTTGGACCAAAATTTTTGTGATGTTACATATATATAGGGGATGGATCATGCAATAAGTCAAGTGATAGCGAGAAGTGCGAGAAGTCAATCTGGGCCATTGATTACATTAATCAATGGTATATATTGATAATGGCAAACTAGTAATTATTAATAATCTCATATACATGGTTTTTAATGTGAAAAGGGTATTTTTGTAGCTTAAATGCATACACTCAATAATAAAACTCCCACTTGTTACTCCTAAACTTAAGCTAAAAAGATTTATAATTATCAAAACATAAATGATTTAAATTAGCTAAATTTAATATTTTTCCTTTTTTATATGGATATAAAATTTGTTCTTTGTTAACGTTCTTTAACTAATGATTTTGGAAAAAACAAATTAATACTTTTATGGATCCTCTGCCATTGTAATATACACAACATCAGTTTTACATGCACTACATTGTTAATTATGACTACACAACATTTGAAAATATGTCTACATTACATTAGTTTTACCTACACCCTATGTTAGTTATGTCTTCATAACATTTGAAAGTGTACTCATACTACGCTAGTTTTGCCTACACTACATTAGTTATGACTACACAACATTTGAAAGTGTGCCTACACTACATTAGTTACGACTACACAATATCTGAAAGTATGCCTACACTACGCTAGTTTTGCCTACACTATAGTAGTTATGACTATGCAATATTTGAAAGTGTGCTTACACTATATTACTTTTGTTTACACTAAATTAGTTACGACTACACAACATATGAAAGTGTACCTACACTACACTCGTTTTGCTTACACTACATTAGTTATGACTACGGAATATTTAAAAGTGTGCCTACACTGCATTAGTTTTGACTACACAACATCTTAAAGTGTCCCTACACAACATTACGTAACTATATATACATTACAGTATATTAATTGATTGAAAATCAAAGAGAAAAAAAAAGCACTTCACATTTGAGATCAAATAAAAAATAATAATAATTTGCCTTATTTTAAATAAAATAATTTTTGATCAAATGTATTTTAATGGTTCAAATTTTAGATGAAATAAAAAAAATAGATTGTAACTTTCCACTAGTTAATAACTTATCATTAATTAAACTATTAATGAGTATAAGTTACAAAAAAAAAACACTTTGTATTTTACTCATATACCCTTGTATTTAAATAATCAGAAAATAAAAAAGAAATCTTTTGATTGGTTATAATTTCTTCTCGCACTTCTCGCACTAAAAATACTTCTGAAATGAACCTAATCCTATATATATATATATATATATATATATATATATATTAGTTTTAGTGCCCGTGTCACACACGGGATTATCCAAATTAAAATTACAAGTAAAGCAAATAATTACATAACGTAAATGAAAAAATGTATTACATCTATGCTTGTATCTATGCTATGCGTATATAAATTAATTTTATTTATATTATAAAGTGATTTTTTTAAAATGAACTTAATTAAAAAATGCATGTGCAGAAATGTACCCGAGAATGCTCTTTCTATTGAAAATTTCATTCTCAGTGTCATATATGCATAATTGAAAGAATTTTGATTATTAACCAATTTCAGGAATAAAACTTTTTATATAATATTTGTTCTAACCATTCAAAATAAGTATAAAATAAGTGTTACCTTTATTGATAATTTGTTAATTTACCATCCATCGAAGGAAATGATAACATTAAATTGTAACGACGGATGTTCTTCATTAACTATGTTTTTTGAGCATCACCATGAAAAAGATTTTGATAAGTTTCAGAGAGCTTTTCGACTTTGTCATAATGACAACATAAAAAATAGCATGTTAACTCATTCAATCTTTTGAATATTTTGCTTCATTTGAGCATAGTTTTGTATGAAACGCTTCCCATACAACGCTCTGATCACCATTGAAGGAAGAGTTAATGCTTACATATATATTTCAAATTTGATAAAAGTTAGAAGCATTGATAGGTCTAGAGGTGGCGTGTCAAAAGTGTTTGCAATCTTTTCTTAATTTTTAATAGTCGAGGGAAAATTAGTCAATTTGTCAAATCTCGAACCTTTATTTCCAAAAATGTCCTTGAAAATATTTTGAAATCCGAATCATGTTTAAAATTATAACTTTCATCCGTTTGACATTTTCAAGTCAACACTTTGAACCCGGAACAAATTTGATGATAAATCTATTTGCATTCTCAAACTTTTAAAAATACTCAGATTTCCCATTTTTGATATGTAACAAATTTTGATTATAAATGTAGTTAACTTGTACCAAACAACCTATTTACTAACTTTTGACCAATAAAAATCAAATTTAAGTTCCATAAAAACTCCGGAACAATCCTTGATAAAAGTACTAAGAAATTAAATATGATAAACTTTGTTATGTCTGAAAGTGATTGGTATATATTATTCTTACATTTTAACATATATATAGTGAACTAAATTAACCCAAAAATGAATGAATAGATTTACAGCATAAATTTATAATTTATAAATATATATGACAATTTACAATAATAATAGATAAATTGATTGATTTTAAAAAAATGAATTGACTTTTAAGCATGTATTTATAATTTAATGATTAAAAAATAACTTTGTAAAATGAAAGCATAATCGAGTGAGTTTTGTTTTTCTTTACAATCTTCTACAATATACATAGTACAAAGTATAATATGTTAATGTTAACATTTGAAGTTATATATTTTTTTTCAATATTTGACAAACATGGTTTGGTGTTGAATTTTGGATTTCACCAAATATTTTGGAATATATTGTAAAAGAATATGTTAATATTTATTTTTATAAAAATGTATAGATATAATATAAATAGAGTATTAAAGGAAAATTAATAATTATTGATCTATTATGTATATATTATGGTTAATTAAGATATTAGTTTTGGAGGGGAAAAAAATTGTGAGAATTAACTAAAAGATGATAAGTGTCCATAATTATTTTACTTTATTAGAATATAGGTAGAAATATATATATATATATATATATATATGATTTGGTTTATTTCAGAAGTGTTTCTTATTACGAGAAATGCGACAAGAGATTATAACCAATCACATAATTTCTTTTTTAATTTCTTATTATTTAAATAAAAGGGTATGTTAGTAAAATATAAAATGTTTTGTTTTGTAACTCATACTCATTAATGGTTTAATTAATATTAAGTTACTAACAAATGATAAGTTGTTGTTATTATCATTATTATTGTTATTGTTATTGTTGTTATTATTATTATTATTAACAATTAAAATTCATTTGATCTAAAATCATTTTATTCTAACACATGGCTAATTAATTTTTTTTATTTGATCTCTAATGTGATTTTTTTTAATTAACTCATGTAGTGTAGGCTTATCTTATGTAATGTAGATAAAGTTAAGTAGTGTATGCACACTTTCAAATTTTGTATAGTCATAATTTAATGTAGTGTAGACAAATCATCAAAATTAAAATTATTAAAATTTTATTGCTCATTAGAAGGTTAATAATATTTTATTTTTTTCATTAAAATTATGATATTTTTTTATGGTTGTGTAAGTTCTTTATTTGTCTTTAGCATTTGTTCATAAAACACATAAATTTTGCAACATTACATTGTATATTACGGATTTGTTTATGTAGCGCATACAATGTATTGAAGTAAGCCTATCTTTATTTGTTTTGCCAACACTGTATTATATAAACAAATTGATTCCTACACAGTATTAGTTTTGCCTTCATTATATTATATACTACGTTAGTTATAACTACACAGCATTCGAAAGTGTTCATACACTGCATTTTTTTACCTACGCTACATTATATATGTTTACACTACGCTAGTTATAACTACACAACCATTTGAAAGTGTACCTACACAAAATTAGTTTTGTCTACACCACATTGATATGTCTATCCAATATTAGTTTTGACTACACTATGTTAGTTGTACCTACACAAAATTAGATATGCCTACACTACATTAGATGTGTCAACGCTACATTAATTATGATTGCACAATATTAAAAGTGTGCCTACACTACATTAGACATGGCTACACAATATTTGAAAGTGTACATACACTATATTAGTTTTAATTACACTACATTAGATATGTCTACACTACACTAGTTATAGCTACACGACATTTAAAGTGTGCTTACATCACATTACGTAGCTATATCTACATTACATTAGATCAAATAATAATAATAATAATAATAATAATAATAATAATAATAATAATAATAATAATAATAATTAGCCATTTTTAGAATTAAATGATTTTAGATCAAATAGATTCCAATTGTTCAAATTTTATATGAAATAAAAAATAATAATAGTTTGAAACTTACCATTTGCTAGTAACTTATTATTAATTATTAAACCATTAATGAGCATGAGTTACAAAACAAAATACTTTATATTTCACTAATATACTCTTACATATAAATAATCAGAAAATAAAAAAAGAAATTATGTGATTGGTTAAAATCTCTTCTCGCAATAAGAAACTTCTGAAATGAACTTAATCCTCTCTCTCTCCATATATATATAACAATTACATTGTAATTATAGAATCTTATGTCAGTTTACTTTTTTGTTTTAAAGTTTGACTTAAGATACTTGGCAATTTAAATTGTTACAAAATATTAGCTTTTAAAATTTAAAATGAAATAGCTGGGCTACACGGGTCAACTCCCACACGACCCGTTTAGTTAAAAGGGGTCACAAATTTGACTTGAAAAAACCCGAAAGATCCATATTTAGACTAATAGCAAAAAAGGGAATTCCCATTATAACCATAAAACAGGTCTGAAATGATATGGATCCTACCTGGACCAGTTTTTCTTTCTGGATGTCAAAGTGTAGTTAGGCTCAAGGCAACACTTATTATCATCATCAATAAACTAAACACAATATAAACAAACATAAACTCTATATTCTTATAATTATATTTAGCACGCCAATTATTCATTAGTTGAATACCTTGTTTTTTGTCGTATAATTTCCTCTAGCTAAAAACCTGAGGGAGTAACCTCTACAGGCATTACATGTATGCACATAGAGGTGTCAATCGTGTCGGGTTGGTGGGTTAACGGGTTAATAGGTTTCGGGTTGGCGGGTCGAGATTCTTCAATCCTAACCCAACCCATATATTTATTCGTGTCGGGTCGTGTCGACCCATTTAAATTCGTGTTGTGTTCGGGTCAGCCCCTTTTACGTTCATTTACGAATATGATTAATATCTAGTGGCTTAATATTAACCTAGACAATCAATTACTCTTATTCATATAAAGCATTTTAGCAATTTTGTAATAGATCTATTGTTTTTGTCAATTTATCTCTCATCTCCAATTTACAAACTTAGGTTCACATACTTTGCTTAAGATAAGAATAAACGAATGGAGATAATAAGAGAATAGATGGTTAAGACTAATAAAATATAAATAATGGAAGTGAAGAGTGGACAAAAATATTTAAAAAGTAATTAATTTAATTTATAAAAATTAATAGATATATGAAAATTTATAAATCAAAGTATTTAACTTTAAAATTTAACACTTCTCATCTCTAAAATCAAAAAATTAACTTCTATAAAATTTTTAAACGGGTTAACAGGTCAACCCATTTTTTGACGGGTTGGGTTTGGGTTGACCCATTTTTTAGATGGGTCGGGTTTGGGTTGACCTATTTAAGAAAACGGGTCGTGTCAGCCGACCCAAAACCAATATTTTTTTCGTGTCGGGTTCGTGTCGGGTTTCGGGTTGTGTCAGGAATTGACAGCCCTATATGCACGGCTCTGCTTGTGGCCTGAAGGTCCCAAGCATTTCTTTGAGTTATCAACTATATTAACAAAATATAAACGACCCAAATGATTATAAACAATTGTCATTAAAATATTAAGGGCCCGTGTATGTAAAGAGAGAGGGTACCCCTGAGGCCCGTTTTCCAGATGTTGTTGGTGTACTTGAGCCCACAAACAATGTCATTGCTAACCTAATTGAGAATTTCAAATTATATGCTTCTTTTTTTTAGAGTAAACCAAGGGGCTTTTGGATTCCCGAAATTAGGGATTTCAAGAACAATATCAGGTCTATCAGGAGAGACTATAGTAAGGCTCAGTATCTTTACATCTTGTTCATGAACCCCTGCCATAAATATTAATGGTACTGAAAAGCATATCAGGGGCAAATATGTAATTTCAGTTTAATAGTTAGTAAAAGAAAAAAAAGATACTTTAAATGTGAATACAATTAGGATGTGCATGGATCGGTTTTGAAATCATACCAAATAAAAAAACAAAATATCATTTATTGGGTTTTTGAAATCCTTTCAATTTCAATCTTTCAGTTTTGGCAATCATTTGGTTTGGGTTTTACCATTTGGGCTCGAAATTTAACATTAAGTCCAATATCGCACCTTTTATAAATACTCCCCAAAAGATTATTAACTAGATAAATCAAAAAGACAGATATAAATTGAAATTTCAACCCATTTTTACTTATAAATAGTCTAGTTTGGGTTACTTAAATTCTCAAACAGGTCACACAAAAATATTTGGATAATATACGAATGGGTCAAACAAAGATACTTAGAGGAAATAGGAATGAACCAAAATGGTTCAGATGGGACAAACAGGTTGAGAGTTGACTCAGGTGTATTTTAACGAACATAAGCTCCTAGATAGCTTTTATTGAAAGATTCATGTTATTAAACAGTATTGTTACTGTAATCATTATAAATGTAGCAGCTTGTTGCCCGCTTACCTGCCACTTCATTGTAAATCGTTTGGTTGTTTTTTAATGGTTATTTTACAATAAATGCAGCAAATAGTTAATAAAAAAACTAAAAATATGGCAAAAATGCATTTTCACGAATGCCACAATAATCTATATACTCAAAACTGTTTTTGTTTATAGGGATGTTGTGATTTTTGAACATTTATTTCCCCACATTCCATCTTCTACATCATCTCATCTTTTGTTCCCTCAAATGATAGCATGCGCTCTTTCTTTGATGCCAATATTAACAATTCAAACACTTATTGTTTGTCATCACACAATTCTCCATAACCTTTATCTCCTTATCCTATTTCAACTTCTTTGGTTCCTCCTAACTCGTCCAATTTTTATGTTCCTCCTGTAGTTCCTTTCGAAAATCCTCTAGACAATATGTTCCTTTTGCTTATTTGAATGATTATGTTTGTCATAATGTGCATAATATTCATGATTGTTGTCACACAATCACCAATGCTTGCTCGGTCACTTCTCATGTTCCCTTTAATGAGTTAGTTGATTCTAGTCAAAACTTTGTTCACAATCTTGATATCCTACAAGAACCAAAAACATATAAACAAGCTGCTATGCATTCTTCTTGGTGTGATGCGATGGATAAAGAGTTTCAAGCCCTTCAAGACAACTACACTTGTTCAGTTGTTGATATTCCATTGGGTAAAAAGCCAACCAAGTGCAAATGAGTCTACAATATTAAATATAATGCTAATGGTAGTATGGAAAGATGCAAAGCTCGATTAGTTGTTAGCAGTGATACTCAATAACCTGGTCTCAATTACAATGAAACGTTCTCACCTGTTGTCAAAATGACTACTATACATAGTCTCTTTGCCATAGCCACAAAATTACATTGGCCATCGTACCAATTAGATGCCAACAATGCATTCTTGCATGGTGACCTCAATGAAGAAATTTATGACTCCCCCTCCTGAAATGAATATACCACCTAATAAAGTTTTGAAGTTACAAAATTCTCTTTTATGTCCTAAAACAAGCATCCGACTTTGGTATGAGAAATTATCAACTGTTCTAAAATCAAAAGGCTATATTCGATCAAATAATGATTACTCATTGTTCACTAAATCAATGGGTAGCTCTAGTATTCATGTTGCAATATAGGTTGATGATATTTTGGTCACCGGAAATGATAATGAAGAAATTTTGGGTCTCAAATATCTTCTTCATTCAACTTTCTAGATTAAGGATCTTGGTTTCCTCAATTATTTTCTTGGAATGAAATATTTAAAACTTTCTAATGGGGTCATTATGACCCGAAGGAAATTTGCTAATGATTTGCTAGCCAAGCTCACCGGTTCTGATCTTCCAATAGTTTCCACTCCTTTACTTGTTCACTTACAACTGAAAGCTAATGATTGGGAAGTAGTTTCAGATCCATTACAATATCGACAACCGGTGGGAAAACTGAATTACCTGACACATGCACATCCTGATTTGGCTTCTGTTGTTCAGTTATGCAATGTCCATTACACACTTTAGCCATGTCAAAGTTCTGGTTCCCAAGGATTATTTTTTAACGATTCCTCTCATTTTGATCTTCATGCTTATTGTGATGGTGACTGAGCTTCATGTCTAAACACATGCAAATCAGTAAGTTGTTATTTCATTTCCCTTGGTGGATGCCCATTTCTTGGCTTGGTTGACCCGTTTATTACACGAACTTAATATACCTAAAGTCACACCGTTCTTTTTAAGGGTCATAGTCAAGCGGCCGTTCACATTACAAAGAATCTGGTTTATCGTGATCATATTATACACATTGAGATCGATTGCCATTTTGTGACAGAAAAGTTACAAGAAGGCTTAACTTTGTTATCACATACTCGGACTCATGATCAATTTGCGGATATTTTTATTAAGAGTCTTGCTAGCCCACAACACCGAGACTTATTAGATAAGTTGGCTGTTTTAACACCACCAACTTGAGAAAAGGGGGGGGGGGGGGGGGTTACCCGGAACCAAACCAACAACCGTTTAATTCAAATACTGAGAACAGAGAATTGTAAGGTAATACATGTTAGCGGTTATGAGGCACCGGTTTGGTTCCGGTTCAAAACCGTTTCTTGCTCACCCCTACTCACCATTCATTTCTTTGTTATAAAAAACTATGGATTCATCGTTATATCATTCTTGTCAATTATCATTTGTTTGATGGTTCTTTGATTCAAATTCATTTAGTTTGCACCATTTGACATAGTGTCCAATGATCTTCGGATGTCCCCAATTTTAAGTAAATATGCTACAAATATCATATGGTACTGATTGACAATTTCACTCATCATGTATTGGTCTACCCATTAAAGGAAGGTTACAAATCCGAAACCACCACCAATTTTAAATAATTCGTTCAACTAATTCTTACACATTTTAATATCAAATTAAGAACATTTTAAGGTGACATAGGAGGAGCATTCGATAACAACAAATTCAAATTTTTTTTTTGCTTACACACACGGCCTTGTTTCCCAATTCTCTTGTCCCCAATATCACAATAGAACCAACGAGCCTAGTTAATGTTTCGTCAACTAGACGACATCATTCGAAAATTACTCATCCACACCCATCACCCTCATTTCGTTTGGGTTAAAGCCCTCCACACTGTCACATAGCTCCACAACATCCTACTAACCAAAAGACTCCACTTTTCAACTCCAACATTTGCCCTCTACCATTGTCACCCAACATACGATCATTTACGTGTGCTTGGGTGTGTGCGCTAACAAAACAATCTGCCACTCAACCAGGGCGGTCTCTGAGAAAACGGATGACTTCGAGGACCCTGTGCGAGTAAAAAAGTGTCCCCTATATATAATTGTATTTAAAGATAAACTAAATAGGTTTTTATTTTATAAATTTTAATTGGGTTTTAAATCAACTTATTTCTTTGGTTTAAAAAACTGTATATAAAAGAATCTTATTAATATAAAACCAAGAGATTAAAACATGAATATACCAACTAATTAAAAGAATGGAAATTTTGGTTTGGTGGAAAAAAAAAAAAGAAAAACAAATGTGCAAAGCAAGGTGCTGAAAGGTCTCGAACCTGGGTGACACCAAAACCCTTTACAGCTAAGTACAATGCATGCAACTAACAATAAACATGACTTTCTTTATTTCTTTGCATTCTGTTTTTTACTTATGTTTTATGTATACATATATCAGAGTTGGTTTTTATTTTGGGCCCCAAAATTTTTTGGGCCTTGTTCGATGGCCTAGCCTCATATGCTATTGCCAACCCTGCACTCAACCACACAAGCTACACACACTAACACACTCATTCAATAGAATGTCTTTTTCTTGGCTATCCCACCAATTTCAATGGTTGTAGATGCTATGACTCGTCCATGATCCAATTCCTACTAGACTCACTTAATATTTGACTAAACATCATTCCCTTTCACCGAACCTCAATCATCTGATTAATACACCTTCCTAGACGACCTCATGTTCCGTTGTTCTCTACCTCACCACCCACTAATCAACCATTCGCCCCAATCCTATACACCCCTCGCAGCATCCCCACCACTACTCACCATCTTTCTGACCATAAACAAGTAGCTTTGTTTTTCATGACCATGACAAAATAGGATGTTTAAGTGCAAAGAGGTGTCATCATAAAAGTTATTTTGGTCTTGTCAAATCTTGTCCGGTGACATGAAAATTTTGTTTGAATCCATCATTTGAAATGGCGGAACCTATAAAAATAATAAGTGATCCGCCATTTAAAATGCTGAAACAACATATCTTGAATAGAATACTTGTCAATCATACATTTTAGGATCGAAAAAAAGATATGATGTTACATCTTTTTTCAGATATCTACGATTTTAAATGGCAAATCACACATTATTTTTATAGGTTCCGCCATTTCAAATGGCGAACCTCAAATAAAACTTCCATTTCGTCGGACAAGATCTGTAAACACTAACACAACATCATTTCAAATAGCGCATCACCTAAGAAAAAAAATCTCTGGCCTACAAACCATTTATCCACTTAATTTTTGCCCATTTAAAAAAAAATCGATATATGCCCTTGTATAATGACGTTGAAGTTGAACTGTACACAATATTACATACTTATTTCACAATTAATTCGACAACAGTACGTGGCATCATACAAAAATATAATTTGACAACTTTAGCTTCGACTTGAGCTCATTGCTAAAATATCATCAATCAACCGGTTCAAATGAATTGATGATGAACCCATCTTAGCTATTGACTCTTTAGCCAAATTTGCCCAAGTATTAGCACTCTGTGTAAATACATTAGGTTTGGAGTCCATAATGTACCTCACTGCCTTTTCAACTCGCACACGATCACAAGTATCTTTAATGTCTACTCCCATTTTCCATACCTCTCCCACAAATCGACTATTAACTTGTTGGTCCACAGAGTACGGCCAACAAACCATAGGAACACCCTCTACTATACTCTCCATAATGGAGTTCCATCCGCTATGTGTCAAAAACCCACCAATGGCCGGATGAGCGAGTACATCTTCTTGTGGAGCCCATTCTACTATATACCCGATTTCTTTTGTCCGCTCTAGTAGCTCAGTTGGAACTTGGGACTCATCATACCCACCATTGATTGACCCGGGCCGTCTCACCCACAGAAAAGGTTTTCCACTATTAACTAGACCATACCATAATTCTAGCAATTCTTCAGCTGTCATGGTCGCAAGACTCCCTATGCTAACATAGACGATGGTTTTTGGATCGTGCACATCAAGCCAAGACATGCAAGTTCTATCTTCTTTCCAAATACTGTTCGAAAAGATGGATTCTTGCGATGACGTTGTGTTAGTCGTAAGTCGCGTCTTGTGAAGAGTGTGTAGTGGGCCCATAGTATAAATATTTGGACAAAATTTTCGCATATGTGGGAGTACGAGACTGTCCAGCTTTTCAAATGTGTTGAGTATGAGACCTTGAGCTTGAGAAATTGCCTGAGCTTCTTTGATGATGTCTTCGATATCTGGGTTTGACATGTCGTTTGAGCGACAAAAATTTGCAAGATCCCGTTTTCGAATAATATGATTTGTTCCTGGCACACTTGTTATCAGCTGGTCTAGATCATTTCCTGATTAAAAAGAAAATGGATTGGTAAAAAGAATAAAATTCTATGTTTTTACTTGATTTTTACTTACGATACAAACGTCAACAAAGTTCATAAGTAAATGCTTATGAAATAATAAGAGTTATTCACTTATTAGTATATTCTAAGTTAGCTATAAAACAAATATATTATGACTGTTTTTATGAAGTTAGAATAAACGTAACTTAATATTAAATTACTTGGTTGATGCATAAAATAAATTAAGATAATTGTAATCGAGACTCAGTCTGTCACTTGTTGAAAATTTCAATGGCCCTGGACTTGTTAAATTAACGCACTAATAAAAAAAGAAAAAAAAACATGTGAAGGTATGCGACCTACTCGGCTCACTATAGTTAAGAAGTCATTACGTATCTATATTATATTATAAAATATCAAGTTTTAAACGGAATAAATTACTTTTATGATCAACATTATTTTGCAGGATTGTATCATGTAATGGTAATTTTACAGATTTAGCTCCAGTGGTCTGTACTTTTTTGCAATCCTAACCATCCGTCAACAAGCGTTACTTTTAAACCGTTAAAATAAAGAGCAAATCCGGATTTCATACATAAACCGATAATAATAATAATAATAATAATAAAAAAAAAACCAAAACCAACCTTTGAAGGGGACATCCCCTGCTTCAATAAGAGTAGGAAGATTCAAGTATGAAGTCCACACGCAGCATGGACTTAAAGTGTCCAGGCAAATAACCGGAATCGACGCCTCTATCGTTATATCCACCGCAAAAGGAAAGGATGCATCCGGTATCATCACCGTCACTGGCCGTTCTGATTTCCGACTCAGCTCTCCTGAAAGTACCATCTCCCGGAAAAGAGGTTTCGTAACCGCATCCACCGAAGCCATCACCTCCATGAACTGGTCCCGATGGACCGGTGTTTCATGGTCAATGCCATCAGGGATGGTCCGGAATTTGAAGTTAGGATAGCGGTTGAACCGGGATAGCACCTGGGTGTGGCGAAGGAGCGGGCGGTGGATGTGTTCGGTGTTGAGGAAGGTGACATGGATGCCGGAAAGACATAGAAGCTCGGCTAACTTAAAAGCACAATTAACGGGGCCTTGAAATGGTAGGGGAAATATTAGGACATGAGGTTCAAGAGCCATGTTTGTAACAATTTTGACCAATATTTTGATTGTTGTTTTGAGAGGTGTATGAAATTGTGGAGAGATCGAACAACTTATATATTGGTACGTCTTTCGTTTCTAATATTTATATATTTTTTTGAATTTTAATTTTATTTATTATAAAGAAGTTAATAATAATATATTTATGATTTAATTATAAAATAGTTTTACAAATAAATTAGATGTTAAAACCCGGTTTAAAAGTTGTATGAGTTTGGTGAGATCCATGACCTGCTTATTTTTTTTACTATAAAATTGTTTCTTAATTATATATAATATCTTTTTTCTAAAATAAATCGAATATTAATTTTTTGTATATCCCTATTTTATAGGATTTTCATATCAAATATTTGGTAAGATTAATTTTTAATTTAATAAAATGTTATAATTCGTTTAAGTGATATCTATAAGAAGTCTTTATTTACATATAAAGCAATCTGATGGTTTGAGAGAATTTAAAGAGCAATCAGAAAACTTTTAAAGGTTTCGTTTATATATATTATAGATAGATTGATTATAGATTCTGATAGTGATGAAGGATGATCTAGATAATTGTTTATTAAATAAACGAAAAAAACAAAATTTTGGTCGCTAGGAGTTGAATGTTACCGCCGAAGAATGAGTAGCAAATGACCCCCATTTAGACTGTCCACATCACATGGTCCCTAAGGGAATCCGTGAGTAATGTGATACGCTTCAACCTCTTTTAAATCATATTCTTACATGATGTGTTTCAGTTTTATATTTAGTTTAAAATCATTTATCTGTAACAAGGTTTTGTACCGATGCGCTGTGAAGTGTGGGTGTATTTGTGCGTTATGTGGTGGTGGATATACGATTGGTTTTCAAGTTCGTGACACATGGTTAGAATCGATAACAAAATAACACAATTAAATCGCTTTAATCCAAACTAACTTGCACATACATTTTTAGTTATTTGATAGCATACAACAAAGTTACTATTTATGTCTCCTAGTTATTCAACATAGATATCGCCATGTTAACCCGTAATAAAAGAAATAGTATTGTAAACGTTATTGATTTTATGTGAGTACATCTTATTATAGTTTGTGTATCCTTTAATATGTAGGGCTACAAACGAAAACCAATAGGGTCTTGTTCATGTTCGTTTGATAAGAAAATAATTTGTTCACGAACAACACTTATCGAGTGAGATTTTATATTCGTGCGTTAATTAAGGATATTAACGTGTTCAAGAACACAACTAAAGTCGGCGGAGCCTAGCAATTGAGGTCGACGTATTCATCATCATAACTCAAATCTTGCATCATGATTAGGTAGCGCAGTTTCTGACAAAAACCAACCAGCTAACCAGGCCTTTTTTTATTTTTGTTTTATTTTTTTTCTGAAGAATCATGTGATATAGATTAAGCGGGTATTGTATTGAACGTGTCGCAAGTTAGCTTCCTAAGTTTTATTTAAAGACAAATTTCTTGCATTTCTAATATCATAACCCAGTACGTAAGTGCTTAAAAGACTTTGTCTCTGTCACGGCCCTCTGGACAATCAACCACAGAACTTCCAAATTTTCATTTGATTTACTAAGCTGAAGTTTACCTATTTATGTATGGGATGTATATGTTAGAAAATTTAGTAAAAATGGGTTTTACTAATTTAATAATGAATGAGATATTGATGGTTGGTGTAAATAATGCTATGCCACTAATCATGTTATGACCAACACTAACTTATCTTCAAATTGATGGTTCACACGACTTATATACTAAGGGCGCTTAATAAAATCTCAAGTCTTTTTTTATTACAATTTAATATGTCAATTAACTCTTGTTTACGTCATGATTAATGGACATAAAAGTTATGGTTTGTGTGGCTATAGAATGAAATGAAGGTTCATTTTATGAATGAAGAAAACCATAAGCTCTATTACTTATATTCACACCAACCAAAGAAACATAACATTTTTTTTTCTTCCAAGAATAATTAGAGAGGAGTAACTCTCAAAACTTCATATTCATCTTTTCAAGTTCTAGTAGACTAAACTATCAGGTGTAACCTCGGGCACGTGGCCTGATGTGTGGGTGAAATAACGAGTGTTAAGTGGGCTATATAGTGTGTTTTGTGTGTGTATATGTCTTGGACACGATTACTTTGAGTAGTTTTACGTTTACAGGTGAGTGGAGCTTAAAGGATCTAAATTAGAGCATTTGATATGGAGTGGAAATGAAGATATTATTATGTGGAGTGATAGAGAATTTGAAGACGAAGACGTGGCCGAAAAGGGACGTAAAACGGAGCTATAACGAAGAAGTTATGGGCAAAACAATGCGGTGGGGCTGTCACCATAAAGCAGTGGCCACTGACCGTAGGCTACGGTCACCACCGTAGCTTATGGTGGGGTGACCGTAGGCTACCGTCTCCTGGGCGGAAAAACACGAATTTTTGGTTTTTATTCCATATTTAAGCCCGGTAAAGCCCTAGAACGGAATGCTTCATACCCTAGCCACCAAGGACGATTTTAGGGCCTCTTTCCACGAATCTAACACCTCCTAATCACCATAATCATCCATGCCATCATCCATTGAAGAATCAAGAGAGTTAAAGAAGATGCATATGCAAGGCTAATCCGGTCGTGACCATCTCTGGGTGTAGGGTTAAGTTGTTTGTTAGATTATCGGTACTCTAAACCTAACTTTTGGATTTTGTTTGTGTGCTTGAAAGTGTTTTTGGGGAATCAATGAGATTTGCAGTTTATCAGTTAATGATTTTGGTCATCAACAATTAGGATTGAGTTCTTAATGTCATTGGCCTAGTTATCTTTAACCATAATACTAGGTTGGTTCATCAACACCTAAAATTGACAATCAATTAGATTATTGTTTAGTTGTGTCAATCATTCGGATTAAGTTCTGACGATCCATAGTCAAACATTTAGTCTTTTGGTTTATTAATTCAAACAAATATTATAATCTAATAGGTTTAATTATCTATCCAATTTACTTCAAAACCTGAAACCTGGAGACTGTTTACCGTTTCATAATTGTTTACAAATCAAATTAATAGTATTTTCGTTTAACAAATCTTTTAACCCGCTTGACCTCGTTTGTCCGCCTAGTATAATTAGTTATTAAGAATTGAACTTGGATAGCACTTTCCACTGATTCCCTATGGATTCGACACCTTACGTTCTCTTGCTATTAAAGGTATTTTATAAATGTTTTTAATTGACCTTTCGATATCGATCATGGCCTTCACTGACAGTACATACTACTTCGACTGTTGTATCTTGTGAGATAGATAGGCTCTTTAGTAGAGGCTCGAAATCTATTTTAATGGACCCGTCACTACAAAAAAATGTCATTTAGTGGCACAAATTTTTAATGGTATATGGTCTTTGTGTCACTAATTTAGGTTTTTAAGGCACTTTGTGTATGCCATCTTTGCTTATAATGCATGTTTGGTGACACTTAGTTTTAGTGCCTCTAATTATGATTTTAGTGGCACTTTGCATAAGTGATGTTCGGTTTATTTGTACATATATTAACTTGTTAACTTAGGCGTTTTATTAGTTTAGTCTAGGAACTTTGGTACTTCATACGTGTTTATTGTGTTTCAAGTCACAGGTACTTAATGCGCTTAATTTGGACCTGTACGAGCACGGAATGAAGACCCGGGATGTCCAGCATGCAAACCGAGGCAGTTATTTGGATTTTCTAAGTGAAGCCACCCATCGCGTAGCGCAATAGGTGTCGAAGGCAGGGCATCGCGCTACGCGATGCCCTTCATTTAATTCTGTGTTGACTTTTGGTCCATCGCGTAGCGCGATGAACCAGAGGAGGGGACCATCACGCTACGCGATGGTCCGCATAGACGGTAAAGTTAGGGTTTGATATTATATTACGTTTTGACGACCCTAGACGCTATCATCGAGTTTCTAGAGAAGTTTCCAAGGAGAATAACAGCATTCAATCACTTCCAATCATCTCAAGGCCTTATACATGCTCCATAATCATCTATATCGAAGCCCTAGAGATGCCCTTCGAGTCATACCTGGGATGTATAGTTTGTAATCTTTCCGTTTATTTCTCATGTACTAGAACAACTAATTGTAATTGTCTTTGTGTTAATCTATGAGTATTGATGTTTAGTATGTTCATACAATCAATCGGTTTAGGTTTATTTCGATCAGAACGATTAGTTTGTTAATTACTATAATAATTGCTCATAGGATTTTTTTGACCTGTTAATTGTAAGAAAGCATACGTTTGCCCTTAGTTGAGTCACACTGGCAAGGACTGTTTGATAACCAGTGCCGTGTGTTAGCGAGCATGGATGCCTAAGGTTTAACCGGTTAGTCAGTCTGTAATTGACACAAGATAGTTGATCTGTTAAGTTGCATGAGATTGCTGTTTGATTGCTTACTTGGATTCCCGAGTGTGATTTTGTTTAATTGATTGAATACTTGATTACTTGTTTGTCTATTATAAAACTCAATTTGTTTGCTAGTGTGATCAGCACTTTGAATAGTTACTTCATAATGTTAGGAATCGGTTTCACTTTACACTGACCACATACTCCTCGTGGTTCGACACCCTACTTACCCTGACTAGCCTAAGGTGATTAGGACACTTATTTAATTGTTTTTGACTAGATAGCGACAGTCTAGCATCAAAATGGTGTCGTTGCCATGGAGTTAGTGCGCTTAGTGTTTTTATGTTAATTGATTTCTTTGTTTAATTTAGTTGTTAATTTTATTTTTAGTTTAGTTTACTTTATTTTCCCATTTTATGCGGGGTGTGTTAGTTGTGCAGGTAGCAGGTTTATGCACACCCGCAATTCAGGAAGAGATTCTCCACTAATTTATGAGCCAGAAATTGAACGTTTAGCTCGGTAGAACTGAGCTCAGATCAGAAATTCAGAGATGGAAGGTCAGAACTAGAATCAAAATCAAAACCCACCACCCGAAAACAACGTTTCCCAACCCGAACAAAATCCACCAAATAACCGAAATCTACCCAATAATGACAAGCTACCACCAGTAAAAATATATCAGCAACCCCAAAATTCAGCCCGATAATCCAGAAACCAAAACCGAAACCATGACAGACCCGGGCCATCTGCCCCGAACAATACCCCTCGTCACTAACAGCTGATTATTCGAGATTTTGACCATGTCAGTATTCATACTGAAAACGAAGAAAAGGGAGATGAGGAGAAACGGGAACCGAGGAATGAAGTTAGTAATGGGGATGATTGGAGAATTAGAAGGAATGACGGGTTTGAACCGAGAAATGAAGATGCGGGTTTACGTGGTGAAGAGGTTGAGGAACCGGTCAGGGTGAGAGGTGATAGATGGAGGAACAAAAACCGAGACAGAGAGGGTATTGGAAGATTTTGGGAGGAACGTAGACCACCGATTCAGGTTAACAGAGGGGGTTTTGAGGAACCAAGGGCCAGACGAAAGAATTATGGGCCTCCGGTTCTTGGTGTAAACTGTCGGTTCAGACCGGCTATTTCAGATGGTGCCTCACCGATTGTCCCACAGGTTCATGTACAGGGACAACCGACATTTAAATTCTGTCCGTCCTACATCAACATAGTTCCCCACTTTCACGAACTGGGATCGGAAGACCCGTATTCACACTTGTCATATTTTTCAGCTATTTGCGGGTCTATCGGTGATGGTACATACGATCAGGATGAGGTTCGGTTGCAGTTGTTTCAGTTTTCACTAAAAGACAAAGGAAAACCCTGGTTCAACTCGCCCGATGCATAGTATTGATAGTTGGGCTGAGATGCAGCAGGTCTTCCTTAACGAGTATTATTCGCAGTCGAAGACTAACGAAGCCCGGATGGAGATTCGACATTTTTCACAGTTACCGGGTGAGTTGTTTCATGAGGCATTTATTCGTTATAAGGAGATGATCAGGAAGTGCCCGCACCATCAGATTGAGTTGTGGGAATTAGTGAAGTGTTTCGTTGACGGGTTGACTTACGAGGATAGAAAATATTTGAAATCATCATGTAATGGTATGTTATTGAACCAACCCGAAGAGGATGATTGGGATTTCCTTGAGTTTATGTGTGAGGATTCCAAGTCAGAAGCAGCTGTTGAACGAAGACGAAAAGTTGGGGTCAGCCGATCAGTTAAATCAGCCTCGAGCGAGTCAAACAGAATAGCGGAATTGGAACGAGAACTCACGGGTTATAGACGAGAGAAAAAGAAAGAGGTCGGTAAGGTCGGGATGAAATTTCCGGTTTGTGCAGACTGTGGCGAATTAGGGCATAAGACAGAAAACTGCCTCGGGTTTGATGAGGATGAAGATCCCGATGAGGAAGAAGTCAATTATGCGTACCGGGATTCCAAAGGCCAAGGGTTTGAGTCAAACACTTATCACCCAGCCTAAGGAATCACCCGATTTTTAGTTACGGGAACGTCGCGGGTCAGTCGAACTCGAACTTTCAGGGGTCCAGTCAGAACCGACAGCAGAACAGCTACCGCCAGGGCGGTTATCAGCAGGGTTCAAATAGAGTAACAGTCAGGGTTATAACTGAGATGGTTACCGGGGTAACAGTTCGTCAGGGAATCAGAATCAAGATCTTCAGAAGGGTAACACTGATGAGTCAATTCATTCTAGCTCGATGCGTTGTTGCAGCTTGTGTCAGATAACCAGAAAGAAACGCAGAAGCAGTTCGAGTTGAGAGAGAAGTCTTCGGAGGCGATGTCAAAGCAGATTGGTCAGCTGGCAGCAGATGTAGCGAGATTTCAGAAGATTGCGGGTCAGTTACCGAGCGATACTATAGTAAACCCGCAACATGCTAGTTCAAGCTCTAAGAAAGGTAATAGTGTGCACAGCAACGCGGTAAGTCTTGTACCTCATTTTGAAATTACTTGTGTTGAAATTGATTCACCACCGCAGTTTGTTGAGGCGGTGGTGAATGATGTTAGTGATGAGAATGAATGTGTTGGTCAAAATGAAATGGTTTTCCAAAATGAATTGAAATTAAACACAGATGAATCAACTTTTTGTGAAAATTCCACTTGTGAAAAATGTTTAAATGCCAAATTGACCAACACGGGAGATGAGGAGGTGGGGGATTATACCACCTCAAGTAAACTTCAAGACCCGGGAGTGCCATTTTTATCAATTCAAATTGGGGAGTTTAAAACTGATTGCGCACTTCTAGATCTTGGAGCGTGTGTTAGTGTCATGCTCGGCAGTTTATATGATCAATATGAGTTTGGCCCATTAGAAAGTGTAAACACCACTGTGGTGTTGGCAAATCAAACTCATACACCCCCCCGGGGCATGGTTACTAATGTAATGGTTCTAGTGGATGAATTTATCTACCCTGTTGACTTCCTTGTACTTAATTATGCTAAAGGGAATATTAAACAATCTGAAGTCATACTGGGTAGGCCATTCCTTGCAACAACACATGCGGTAATTGATTGTGCTGAGGGATTTTTGGGCATTAAGTGTGGGAACCGTGTTAAGCAGTTATTATTGTTTGAAAATGCTACTAAACCTCTTGTTGACAAGTGTGTACCATCATGCACAAATCATACAAGAGAGGGATGTTTTGTAATTGACAGGAACGAGCTGAAAAGTAGCATGAAGAGAAAAGGATGGGATGAGACAGTCACTAACATGAAAGATGGTGAGAAACCGACAGCAAGGAAGGGATGGAGAGAAAAGGAATCGATGAGTTCCAAGGTGACTTCATCGGTTATTGAAACTACTTGAAGCATTCGAGGCATTGTCGAGCTGTAGACACGTAATTCAGCGCTGACAGGGAGGCAACCCGGGTTTGTAAGTGTGTTCCATTTTATTTTCTGTTGTTTAAGTCGTTGTTTGACTTTTGTCTCGAGTTATGTGCAGCAAATCCCAAGTGTGGGGAAGCTTTTGGTGAAGTGTGCATCATGGAGGTTTGACAGCTTTTGGTAAATTTCACGACGTTCCAGGTACGTATTGCAAATTCCGACTTCGGAAACGTGTTCAGGGTGATGTCGGGATGTCAAAAAGTGACCGGGTCGAAAAATGCCCGACCCTAAATCGGCAAAAACTTTTTGTTATATGGGGACCATCGTGTAGCGCGATGGCCCTGGATAGCTCACCATCGCGCTACGTGATGGTGGCTGGGAGATCTTAGACGTCTGATGTCATCGCGTAGCGTGATGACGCCAGACCAGACACCATCGCGCTACGTGATGGTGTCTGAACCCTAATTTTACACAATTGGGTCGCGTAGCGCGACGCTTACCCCCATGATCCATCGCGCTACGCGATGGGGTAGTCGGATCTCCAAAAAAAATTATAAAATAAAATAAATAAATAATAAATAGATAACAAAATTATAATCATAACTTTAATATATATATATATATACACATACACCGTAGCCTCCGCCTCTCACACTTCACGGTTTGATGTGGATAATTGTGGATTTGTATATATATTTGTGTTGATTTTGGAACTTTGTGGATGTGTCTGTTGATACATATTTTGTCCGTCTCGGTCTTTATTGGTTGAGAATGTAATAGTTTAATACTATAGGGGTTGTTAATGTAAATATGCCTAAATGTAAGGCACATTCGTTATGGAGTAACGAACGTGTCACATTCGTTTTAAATGTAAGTCCCATTCGTTAACCAAGTTTAACGAATGGAACATAACGAATGTGGGCTATTCCCTATCATTAAAGTATTAACGAATAAGTTTGTTTATTCGTTAAGTAATTGTAACGAATGACCTATTCGTTAAGCATATCTTAACGAATAGGGTCATCATCTATATACACCCTGCAAACTATTATAACTTAACAATTCTGATATTTTCCTGATCTCCTCTCATTACTCTGCCCATTTGCTTTCTCAACACACAGTACACCCACTAAAGTATACCTAGCCTAACCGTATAGATAATCAACATGAACATCGTTGTAATCATAAGATCTAGATCCAATTGAGCTCTCACAGTGTCACTACAAACCCTCACGAGACCTCACTCGTCCACCCGGGGGGGTTTAAAGGGCTTGTTGCATACGCTAAATGTAACCGTGATTCCTGCGAAAGTGAGTTAGGTCTTTTATTATTTTTAATTGGTTAACAAAATTTTTATGAAACTGAATAACTCGGCTCGGTGATGATTTTTATAATATAATAATATTAACTCTTGAAATATCTAAGTCTTATACTTGTGAGTGGTTTCTTACACATGTTTCGAGATTTGTGCAGATGTGGTTACTCGGTATTGGTTAGTAGTGGAGACGTGTGTCACGAGTACGTTGAGAGTTGTGGGCTGAGTGTAGCATTGCATTGTCATTATTATTAGGTGATTTCGGTTTCATAAAATATTTTGTTGTTTTTATTTTAGTTTTTAGAAATGTAATTGTATAATTTGCTTAAACCCATAACATTTGTTCCCCGAGTTTTTGAGTAGTTAAACTGTCAGTTCAACCCTGTCCCTCAAATGTTCGTTAACTGTTTATTATTTTAACATTGAGGATAATGTCAACCTCAAGTGTGGGTATGGGGGGAAATTGAAATTTTTTTGTCCAAAAGTACCTAGAACAGTATTCAGAAACTTAAGTTATTAACTGTCACTTATTGCTATTAATGCCAAGTTAGAGGTTTTTGGTCATGGTTGGTTTTTCAGCTTGTGGATAGTTTTCCCGACAAATGTTTTTAAAATGAGAAGTTGAAAATGGAATCGTACTCTATTTAATTAAGAATCATGGGATTCATAATTCGA
This sequence comes from Bidens hawaiensis, assembly GCF_021521415.1. Taxonomy (NCBI): domain Eukaryota; kingdom Viridiplantae; phylum Streptophyta; class Magnoliopsida; order Asterales; family Asteraceae; genus Bidens; species Bidens hawaiensis. Next base: position 54,453 of record NW_027501787.1, read on the forward strand.
GAGGAAGTAGACTACTCAAGAATTTCACATTTCATTTATGTCAAGGGGACGGGTATACATGTTTCATATCGACAACCCTTAATTCCAGACATATTGTGAGATTAGCCCCTATACTTAATACACATATTATATAGTAAATGAAAAACATGTTTTGTCATTTACTAAGGGAATCGGTATGTTTTACAGAATTAGAACTTGCTTATCACATGCTTTTCGAGATCTTAATACCACCACCTGTATGGAGATTAGGACTTTAGAAAACCCGTTCCGTACATATTTCCTTACTAAATAAATTCCTTACCCAACATTATCCCCCAGGAGCCCGTTTGGACCATATTCCTCTTTCGTTTGCTAAACTGAACATTACACACCATTTCAGCCTTGGCTTTACTTTATTTTAACCCGTGTGATGAAATCCAGTTCGTTATCGAGTCATATATATATCGAGTTGTACTTAGTCAGACGAGTTGTAAAGTTGTAAAGTCTGAGTTGTAATTCAGTTATTGATGTTTAAAAAAAAATATTTTGAAAAATCAGCAAAAAGACAAAAAAGAAATTATCAGTTTAGTATTTCAGTTGTTATTAGCAGTTGGGTATGTTTATAGCAGTTGATTGTGTAATTAGTTCATTTGTATTCGTGAGTCTGTATATTGGTTTGTTTAATTGGGTTTCATCCACCTGAGTTATTAAATAAGCCTGATCCGCACCCCAGCCTAAGCCTCAGCAAAACCTTAGTCCGAGTCTTTATGCAACCGGTGGTTAATGGGTGGAGATAAGACTGACCTACAAGCGTATTAAGTTGTAACTCATATTAGGTATTTTGAGGGCAGAGATATATACTAGCACATCTTTTGCTAGTCCAGATATTAAACCGAGAGGAGTTTTGATAGTGTGAGGGGTGTAAACATGTATGCCCTAACCGGAAACAAAGTATACTTGTCTGGACAATTCTAGGGTTTTATTGTAGCATTAACTTTATTTGTGGGTTGTCAATCTAGAAAGTGTCAGTTTGGGAACCTGGGTATGACCTTAAACCTTGCTAGTTTTAATGGTGATAATTGATTGATCTATGATGAAGGTTAATGTTTACTTTAGAGTTTTGCTTGAGGGCAAGCAAAAGATAAGTGTGGGGATGTGATGTTCGGTGTTTTATTAGCTTGTTAACTTAGGTGTTTTATTAGTTTAGTCTAGGAACTTTGGTACTTCATACGTGTTTATTGTGTTCCAGGTCACAGCTACTTAATGCGCTTAATTTGGACCTGTACGAGCACGAAATGAAGACCCGGGATGTCCAGCATGCAAACCGAGGCAGTTATTTGGATTTGCTGAGTGATGCCACCCATCACGTAGCGCGATGGGTGTCGAAGGCAGGGCATCGCGCTACGCGATTCCCTTCATTTAATTCTGCGTTGACTTTTGGTCCATCACGTAGCGCGATGGACCAGAGGAGGGGACCATCGCGCTACGCGATGGTCCGCACAGACGGGAAAGTTAGGGTTTGATATTATATTATGTTTTGACGCCCTAGACGCTATCATCGAGTTTCTAGAGTAGTTTCCAAGGAGAATAGTAGAATTCCATCACTTCCAATCATCTCAAGGCCTTATACATGCTCCATATCATCTATATCGAAGCCCTAGAGATGCCGAGACGCGGCTAGACCCTTCGAGTCATACCCGGGATGTATAGTTTGTAATCTTTCCGTTTATTTCTCATGTACTAGAACAACTAATTGTAATTGTCTTTGTGTTAATCTATGAGTATTGATGTTTAGTATGTTCGTACAATCAGTCTGTTTAGGTTTATTTCAATGAGAACGATTAGTTTGTCGATTGCTATAATAATTGCTCATAGGATTGTTTTGACCTGTTAATTGCAAGAAAGCATACGTTTGCCCTTAGTTGAGTCACACTGGAAGGGACTGTTTGATAACCAGTGCCATGTATTAGCGAGCGTGGATGCCTAAGGTTTAACCGGTTAGTCAGTCTGTAGTTAACACAAGATAGTTGATCTGTTAAGTTGCATGAGATTGCTGTTTGATTACTTACTTGGATTCCCGGGTGTGATTTGCTTTGTTTAATTGTTTGAATACTTGATTACTTGTTTGTCTATTATAAAACTCATTTTGTTTGCTAGTGTGATTAGCACTTTGAATGGTTAATTCATAATGTTAAGAATCGGTTTCACTTTACACTAACCACATACTCCTAGTGGTTCGACACCCTACTTACCCTGACTAGCTTAAGATGATTAGGACACTGATTTAATTGTTTTTGACTAGATAGCGAGAGTATAGCATCAACAAGCCACTAAAAATCTTATGTCATTCGCTTTTAATGACATTTAGTCTTTGTGCCACTAATTTTAGTTTTAATGGCACTTTGTGTGTGCCATCTTTGCTTATAACACATGTTTAGTGAAACTTAGTTTTAGTGCCACTAATTTATGATTTTAGTGGCACTTTGGATATGCCACTAAATATTCAGTGTCATTTGTTTTTAATCATTTTGCCTTTATGCCACTAATGTAGGTTTTCAATGGCATTTTGTGTGCCATATTTTCTTATAACACATGTTTAGTGACACTTAGTTTTAGTGCCACTAATTTATGATTTAGTGGCACTTTGAATATGTCATTAAAATCTAGTGTCATTCGTTTTGAATGACAGTTTGCGCCACTAACGTAGGTTTTTAATGGCACTTTATGTGTACCATCTTTGCTTATAACACATGTTTAGTGACACTTAGTTTTAGTGCCACTAGTTTATGATTTTAGTGGCACTTTGCATATGTCACTAAAAATCTATTGTCATTCGTTTTTAATATATATATGTATATATATAGGGAAGGGATCTTTTGAGAACTATGTTGAGTTATAAGAACTTAAGAACTCCATTCTAGGCCAAACATTTAATTAGGTGGATTGGAATATGTGGTTGAGATTAAATCTGGCAAAAAAGTCAAAGTAGGAGAGAGAATAAAGATGTAAGTGGTTACACTATCTTTTACATCCGTTATACATGTGTAAAATGTCGGCTCGGTGCGTAAAAAAATATGTAACTTTTACGTGTATGTAACTTACATATATTACACATGTGTAAAAAAAAATTCAAAAAAAAAAATCGTTACACTGAGTTTTTTCGAGTTCTTAAAACTCAAAGGGGTTCTCATTTGAAATCTCTCATATATATATATATATATATTGTGTATATGCATTGAAGTATATGTAGAGGTGCAAACGAGTAGAGCTATTTGAGACCGGCTCGTTCAAAAGCTCGATCGAGCCTAGCTCAATCAAGCAAGAGCCCAAGCTCGAGCCTAAAAGAAATCTTGTTTAAAAAATGAGCATGAGCTCGAGCTTCATTTATCGAGCTCGTGCCGGCTTGCGAGCCTAAACTAGCCTGTTTGTTTATATACTTTTTCGAAATATATATTTAAAAAATATAATTATATAATAAATAATTAATAAATAATAAACGAGCCAAGCTCGAGCTTGAAAATCTGCTCACGAGCTGTTCTCGAACTTTAAAATAGAGCTCGAAACTAGCTAAGTTTGAGCTCGAGCTCTATGCAAGTTAAACAAGTCAAGGTCGAGCTTGGTCAAGCTCGGGCTCGACTTGGCTCTCTATTATTGCAATTAGTATGGGCATAAGAAAAGGAAAAAAAATGTAAAAACAAAAATCAAACTACAATCATAAAAGACGGTCAAAGAAAAAACAAAAAAAAAATAAAATAAAATAAAAATGATTCGCACTAAAACAGGGCTCCATCTTTGTGTTCTATTTTCATATTTTCAACTTAGAATATATAACTTATGCTAAAAAATGTAAAAATAAAAATAAAATAATAAGAAGCTAAATTAACCAAGAATTCAAATCTTATTTCCAACTCTCTATTTTTGCATCTTTACATATTCACAAAATGTAAAAAAAAAGCCCATTCTACGCACACAAGAATTCAATCTCCACAAAATCTGTTCGCGTCACTTCTCTGGCGACATCTCCACGACACACTTCTCCAGTGACGGTGACTTCTTATCATCACCAAATCTCCAGCGACTGTAATACGAATCGAAATTAGGTTTAACTGTATGATTGAGTGGAATTGTTCTGAATCAGGTTTTATTGTAATACGAGCTGAATAGTGATTATGCATTGAGCTGAATTGTTCTGAATTGTGATTGAGCTATTAGTTGAAATTAGTTTAATTGTAAGATTGAGTTGTTAGGTTATTTTTTAGCTCGATTATTGAATCAATCGATTGATGTTTAGTTAGTTCTTAGTTGACTGATCATTGTAATTTATTATTGAATCAATGGATTGTTGTTAGGTTTAATATGCTAGTAAATGATACATTGTTACGTTTTGTATAATATCAAGGAGTTGATACACGAATGTAAGGTTTTTGAAGCGGATACGATCTTTTCTTTTGTAATTGCTTGTTTACTGAGTGTTTCTCAAGGTAAATCTGTAAGGTGTAGATATGGTCAAGGTTGGGACTTACATTTTAGACCGACGCATCGAATTATTATTATTATGGGAGAAAAACAAATTAGTATTTTTGGTCTCAACCAAGGTTGATGGCTTGAAGACCAAGACATGCTAGACTAGTATAAATAGATTATTGTTAATTTGTCTTGCATGAGTGTATTGTGTATTGTGTAAGATCTAGGGTTTTATCTCTTAGAGAGAGCCGCCGCCTCCAGGATGAGCTCTCCTGGAGGTGGCTGATCTTTATTGTATGTATGTGTGTGTGTATGTATGAGTGCTTTGTATGACAATCTTTTGACTACTTAAATCATACTACCACTTCTTTATTTGTGTTTCGATTATATATATTTGTTCATCCAGTCTATTGTTCATTGTAATCGATTCAGGCTCTCTCCCAAACACCACACATC
>NW_027501788.1:0-43853 GCF_021521415.1 Bidens hawaiensis
ATATAAAGGTGGTGCCAACTTTGTTTGTTCAACGATTTGAAGATCTGGAAAATATCTCTATCAGATATTTTACGATACGTGCTGATGACATGAATGATTGTACAGTCAAAATCCTTCACATTGGAGAAAAGTTTTATTTTAGGAGGGGTTGGCTGAAAGTAGTTGAAGCTTTAAAACTGAAAAGGGGACAACATCTGGTATTTGATTATGCTGGTAGAGATGTTTTCAAGTTGACAGCTTTCAAGGGAGATGGTATGGAATATAGATTGACACCAGTTAAATGTCCGGAAAGGGTTCGAGAAATTATAGATGTTGATCTTGAATCTATTGAAAATGAATCTGATTATAATCTTGATGAGAATAATGCTGATTTTGAAGTAACTTCTGTGGGAATGAATCAAGAGTCTGAAAATAATGTTGATGTTGATGTTGATGAGCAGCATTTTATGGATGTTGATGTTGATGTTGTTGATGTTGATAACTGTAACAATGGTGATGAAGAAATTGTTGGTGGGATTAATGAGATTCATGTTGAAGTTGATGATGGTACAAATGGTGATGAAGAAAATGATGATGCAGTTAATGTGGTTGATGATGATGATCTACAATTCGAGAAAACAATTGTTGATTGTTTGGTAATTCTCTAACAATTGGTGATAGTTTTAATTTTATACTCCAAATATAGCATTCATAAAATATAATGTTTTCATTTTTTTCCCAGCGTTTACCAAATCGTTTTGCAGGCAAATCAAAGTTGAATCAAGCAAGGAATGTCATTATCAGAAACAACGAAGGTGTGGAATTTAAAAGTGAACTTCGTGTGGAAAGTCCACACAACAATCCGAGATACCGTGTGCATGACTTCAAAGGTATGTTAACGACTTTTGACTTGAATGTTGGAGACAGATGTTTGTTTGCTTTTAACAAAAGCGAGGGGAAAATAATCATAAGTAATGTTGTGAACAATTAAGACAATTTTCTTTTTATGTTTTATGTTTGGTAATCATGACTTTAACCTTTTAATTATGGTTTATGATAGTTTTTAAACAATATTTGAAGCAATGTTTTAACTTAGAATATGTATGGCTTTATGTAAGACTTTTTGGTAATTGTAAGGCCTCGCTACCGGTAGCCCTACTTTCGTGTTGGATTTACTCATAAACGCAGTTCTAAATATCAGAGTTAATTAAAAACATTCGCGAATATAAAAACTTTAATAAAACATTTCATAACAATTCAAAACTTGTCTTAAACAACCAACTTGTCTTTCGAAAACTAAGTAATTAAAACATAATACGCCCTGAGCCTTCCGATGCCAGTCTCTTATTCAACGCCACGTGTCCCCTCAAGCGAGCTGCCTCATCCTACTCACCTGCGTGCATACTAAAAGTCAGCTACGCTAAGTGAATTCTAGTTAATCATACATTATACAATACACACAAACTTATATTCTTTCATTCATACTTTCATATTTTCTTTTGTACTAACTTGCTTTCATATCTTACGTTATAAAGAGCATTACGCCCTACATTCCTCGAGTATTATTAGGGCTCGGTACCCTCCTTCCTCGAGTATTATTAGGGCTCAGTACCCTCCTTCCTCGAGTATTATTAGGGCTCGGTACCCTCCTTTCTCGAGTATTATTAGGGCTCGGTACCCTCTTTCCTCGAATATTAGTAGGGTTCGGTTCCCTAGTTCTCGAATATTAGTAGGGTTCGATTCCCTCTTCGTTACCATACAACCATACATCATACCTCGAGTATTATTAGGGCTCGGTACCCTTTTCGTAACCATACAACCATCATTTCCTTCTTTTATTATCTTTATCACGTTCATACACATAAGCATACATATCATACTTACCTTATATATAGCATTACAACCTGACAGTACGTGCAATATCCGAAGATCGTTCACGTACCATCAAGAAATCATTCATACATTTCACATTATTCACATAAGGCATACACTTATCTCTTAAGATAAGCGTATTAACAAACATATTGAGTATGCACACAGCCTCGAAAACATAGCACATAAATGGGGCTAGAAACTCACCTGAACACGGTTACGTTCACCGTTAATTGTTATTCCCTTCTTGAGCTGTGCACGGCTAACTGTATAACAATACACGTATCAATCATCTATCGCTATCTATATTGAGTTTCTAGTTCAATTATAACCCACAACGAACGGGGGTCCGGGGGCAGCGCCCCTGGCAGCGGGGTTCTAGGGGCGGCAGCCCCTAGCAGGGTCCAAGGGGTAGAGCCCCTGGCTGGGGTCGAGCTGTCTTAACGCATTTTTCACTAGGATTTTAATTCATTTCTCAGCGAACTTAACTTTTGGCGAACTTAATATTAAGCGAAGTTAACATCAGCGAGCTTGCTGTTCAGCGAAGTTAACATTGGCGAACTTACTGTTCAGCGAAGTTAACATTGGCGAACTTATACCTCAGCGAACTTAACATCCAAGCGAACTTAAGGTTGGCGAACTTGTTGTTAGGCGGACTTAACAACAAGCGAAGTTGGCCAGCGAGCTTATTGTGGCGAAGTTAACATTCAGTGAGGTTAGCAGTGAGCGAACTTATATGCTTGAGCGAACATATAAGACAGGCGTACTTGCTTGGCGAACATGCTGGGCGAACTTGCTTGGCGAAGTTAGTTGCAGGCGAAGTTGCCCAGCAGCAACTACGGCTCATCCAAAACTCCCATAACCATCACCGTTTTAACGCGAAATCTTTGGATACGATATTTAACCAACTCGCGATCAACCCTATGGTCGTTTATGAATAAGATTTGGCCCGAAAATGCATAAAGTTCGGACCTTTAAGCTCGAAACGTTCAATACTAGTTTAAGGGTTCATTTAATCGAGCCGTTTCCATTTCCGGGTTCATTACACTCATATTTACTATCAAGTTTACAACTTTATCTTTCGTTTATACTCGATCTATTCTAGGTTCAAGTTTCAAGACTAAACGTGTATAAAAATGTAAACTTTAAAGGTAAAACGGCTTACCTTTATACGTTCTTCGGTCTCGGTTAGCTTGCTTAAGGGCTCTAGATCTTGTGTCTATCTTGAATCGCGTGCTTGCTCGGACCTCACCTCTCTTTCTCTCGGCCGAAATATGGTGTAGTGTATGTGTGTGTGTTTTGAATGTATAGAGAATAAGATGGAAATGAATGATGGTTTAGGGTTTAAGGGTGATTTAAGGAGGTATTTATACCCCTTAAGGCTCATGGACCTAAGGCCCATTACCCTTATTCCATCTTAATTAAATCCAAGTCCATGATCTTTTCCATATTAGACGTTAGTTAATATTATTAAACGCACGACAATTTAACGCAACTTTCTTTATTTATTATTAGAATATTTTAGGATGTTACAGTAATTTAGAATGTTTATAACTTAGTACTATAATGATGGACTACTTTTAATTATATTGCTTGAAGTAAAGGCTTTTTATTATATTCATTGAATTCAACGATTATGATTGTGGAATATATGTAAACATTATGAGATGCCATATAATTGACCATAATTGTTTAAAAACATGAATATTGATAAACTTTTAAAAAGTACTTACAAACTTCGAAATACTTCTTTATATACAACATTTGATGTTTCATTTGAAGTATTACCATCACTATCTAGAATTAGAACTTTAAGTCCGTCTCGTCTTGTAACTCTTGATAACGCAACATACAGTTGACCATGTGTAAAAACGGGCTTTTTCAAATATAATCCAACTCTTGATAGTGATTGCCCTTGACTTTTGTTTATGGTCATTGTGAAACATAAAGCAAGTGGATATTGTCTTCTTTGTAGCTTAATGTGAAGTTTTTTGTCGGTAGGTATTAAAGTAATTCTTGGAATATAATGCCCATCTCCAATATTACTACCTGATATAATCTCCACTCGTATAATACGTTTTCCCAATGAGACCACCTTTAAACCGAGTACCGTTACACAATCCACTTTTCTGATCAATATTTCTTAGTAGCATAACAGGAACTCCTACCTTTAACACCAACTTGTGGTTTGGCAAACCTGATGCTTTAATTCCATTAAGAATGTCTGGAGAGCATAAACTTTCATCCAAATTCTCATTAATCATGTCAGTAGGACATACACTATCAGAACTTAGATATTCCCTTTCTTCTCCAGGAAATATTGACAGCAAACGATCATTAATTTCTTGAACAATATCATTTTTTGGAGCAAGTATTGCTCTTTCATGAAAATAATTTTGTTTTTTGAAATTTTGTAAAACGGAGGGATAGACAAAGTCTATTAATTCAGAAACTGGATCAGATGAATGTCTGATAAGAAGATCTTGTGGTATTTCTATTTGTGCTTCACCATCATTGGTACCACCAACATTACCCTCGCCTATATCCAAAAGCCATTGTGCAAACAATTTAGTTTGCTCAATTTCAGTTGAATGGATTGAGGTACTTAACCTCAGATTTTTTGTCAACTTAAGGACTTTGCAATTTCTTCAAATGTAAGAAGAAGTTAAACATGAATTGACAATTTGTTGTCTACTTCCACGTGGGACAACCGGTAATATTTGTCTAAAGTCTCCTCCAAAAACAATCACTTTTCCACCAAATGGTAAATTTGAAGAAGCTCCTGATGCGGATGTTAAAATATCTTTTAATGATCTATCCAAAACTTCAAACCCATGCTTGTGTACCATCAGTGCTTCATCCCATATAATTAGTGAGGTTTCTCTTAATAGATATGCAAGATCGCTATCTGGCTTTATGTAGCAAAATGAATCCTCAACCAAATTAATTGGGATGTGAAACATGGAGTGTGCAGTCCTACCTCCGGATAACAAAAGTGATGCGATTCCACTTGACGCAACACTTAAAACAATTTTTCCTTGGGATCTTATAGATGCACATAAGGTCTTCCAAAGATAAGTTTTCCAGTCCCACCATAACCATAAACAAAAAATACCCCACCTTTGTTCTTATCAACCGCTTCAATGATTTCTTCATATACAGAATGCTGCTCATCAGTAAATGAAGAAAACATTTGTTCAAACTCTTGAGCTAACATCACATTGTCATAAGCTAGTTCTTCACTAAGTAAAAGATTATTTGCAGAAGAAATGGAATCTTGATTAGGAAAAGGTATGGTAGAAAACTTTTTTAGAGTAGAATTATTTCTTAATAGAAACTTTTCTATCTCAAACAATGTAAGGTTTTTGAGTTGTTCTTCATTAACTTCTAAACCTGTACATTTTAAAAACATGTGTTATACAAAAAATAAATTAAATATAGATTTTTAAATAGATATAATAAAACAGGAAATTAAATCATGATATGAATTTTTATACCTGGATGCTTTAAAACAATGCGTTGTTTGTATAAAATATCATCTGACAAATAAGTCCACGTAGTTTCCCAAACAAATTCAGGTCTAGACATGCTCTCCGACATTAGCAATGTGCAAAATAAACTTCTTAAGTAATAACCAGTTCCAGTAAAACTTGCTTCTACAATTGCTTCAACGTATTCATTGTCATCATCCAAAAGGCCACATGCATAACATGCATCTCTAAATGTTGGATATTCAACAGAGTTGACGGTTGGTATTTGAGCAAATGTTGTTGGACCTTTTACCTTGTTCAACAAAATTCTTAAATAATAAGCTTCACCAAGAGAAGGAAAAACTGCATGAATTCTGCCAATGGAAAATCCTTTTTTCTTGGTTTCCAATAACGTTTGTCGGCTTTCCAAACAAACTTTGTAGGAAATTCAAGATAAGTTAAAGTACGTGCTTCTGGATAATTTTGATTGCATTTGAACCACTCTAAAAACATTGAGGAAGCAACAGATGGTTTATCTAATATATCATCAAGATCATCAAACGACTCATAAATAACCTGCTGTTGACCAGGTAGATGAAAAGGAAACCTAATCACTGAGGGAGTCCTATAATGTATATCATATAAAAAAATCCTCCATGATTCTTCACATGCAGATATATATCTACAACTATAGTAGTATTTGATTTCATCAATGTTTTCTTGATTGTGATTTTCTTGATTGGTTGGTACAAAACAAACCGATGCTCTATCATGGCCTTTATTTATATATTTAAACAAATATTTGATGGAACCGGCTTGATTGCACCACTCAACATTGATGTGTGCTTGATATCTTTTTAAGAGTGTTTTGTTATACGGCACAACGCTTGTATTATCCAACATCACACTTGACTTCTCAACAAAAAAACCATTATTTCGTCTTCTGTATACGGGATAACCATCACCGTCAATTGATGTGAATTCATGGAATTTTTTTGGAAAATTTTTTGAACAGTTTCCGTCAATCATGCATGGACAGTTCTTGTTTACAATGCCACACAGACCATGAATCATGAACTCCCTTACAAGATAATACAATTCTGGATCTAACTTTTTGTCTGGTATTTCAGCTGAAATAAATGGATCAATATGTTCAACTGTTGGAAGTTTGTGATCAGCATGCATAAATAAACACAGATGAGCATGAGGCAACCCACGTTTTTGAAACTCCACTGTATATACAACTATAAAAAAAGATAAACAAACATATCAGATTGTTACATCAAAATGAATAGCAAAAATAAGTGTATTAAATTAAAGTTTAATACAAAAAAGACATTTAATGTTAATAGAAAGTTTGTAATTAATATAAAATAGGGGAAGATATGGTGGATTACTATATATGGCATAATATATACTTAACTTAATATGAAATAGGTCAAATCAGAAATGAAAGGTCACGGGGTATAATAACCTACAGCCGTCAAAAGTAATGATGATGGAAGCTGGAAAACCAAAAGTCTGGTTTACGAATTAAATGTTTAGATTTAGAAGATTTTGTTTACAAAGTATATTAATATATGTCAAATGAAATATGAACACCACATCTTTTTAACTTTGTTCTTTAAGTTTTCTGAAAAAAAAATGGCGGCTATAGTATCATGGAGGTTTAAACATTTAGAAGGTTGTTTTGTGCTACGAATGAACGATCGAAGGGTGATAAAAATAAGAACGGTGAGAGGGGTGTTGAATCTAGAAGAACATGTACTCAGAAAGCTGTATGAGTTAGGGATCTGTCCGGGAGAGGATTTTAGAAAACCAGTGAGGCTCATGAAAAAGCTTCATCAAATATTTGATCCTAATCAAGTACAACCAGAAGTTCCAGCACAAGTCGTTCAATGGACTTTTTTTGAAACTGATCAGAACATCCAACTGCGATATGACAATGATGAAACCAAAAACTTGTCATTGGATGAAATTCTGAGCATGCAAGGGGTTTCTTTTTGTGAAAAAATGCTTTCCATTGAACCGATTTTTGTTGGAATGCATTCATCATCTCTTCTCAGTTTCAAAAAGGCTCTTTCAAGGAGATTGGAGGTTGAAAAAGAGATTTTCAAAGAGCTTGTTGCTGCTGGTTGGATTAGTGATGAAGAAGCTGAAGGAAGTGATGGCTATATCTCGGATGTGGATCTAGACATCACAAGTGATGATGAATGCTTCTATTGAGGTAAATAAATTAAATATTGAAATTTCTATATTAATCTTTTTAGTTAACTTTGTACCTTAATGTATTTGTATTTCTGGATTAAGTAGTCATTTTATAGATTGAGAAAGTTATGATATGTAATATTTTACACATAGTAAAATAGGGGAAATGTGTTATATGTTTTGTATAAGAGAATTATATTGTTTAACTAAATAGTTGTAATATATTAGTGTTATAATATGATTATTAAGGGTGTGTTTGGGATAGCTTATCTAAGTGAAAAGGGAGTTTTGTTGAAAGGAGTTATAAAGTTGTGTATTTTTTAAAATAATATTTTGAAAAAAATGTTTGGATTAGGTTATTTGTTTAGAAAAATCAAAATGACCAAAATAGACACTCTTTTTTAAAAGGATTGTAATGGTTTTTGAGGGTTAAATGGTGTAATAGGTAATTCAAATCAATGAAGTTAATAAGTTAGAGATTCCTAAGTTTTGAAAACTCATATATTTTGCTTTAACCATAACTTAAAATCCAAAAGGCGTTATGGTTTGCCAAACACCTTATTAACTTTAGCAAAAATTTTATCAGTTATAAGTTATGAAAATAAGGAATTCCAAACACCCAATAAATATTAAATTTTAATAGATGTTTTTGTTTGCTTATTATTAGAGTTTTATTAGTATAGTTTTAGGTTCAAATATATAAAGCATTTCAATAAGTTAGTTACGGTTTAATAGTAAGCCTTGAAAATACTTATTATTATAGTAGTTTTAGATTATTTGAGAAAATTATAACAACAATTAAGCATTTAAGTTATAATGTTTTGAGTTTTGGTTATATTTTGAATATAGGTGGTGGCTGGTGGTGAATGCAGGTGATGAGTGCTGGTGAATGCAGGTGGTGGTGGTGGTGAAAACTTTGTTTTTCATGTTTTTGATATGTAATGGTATGGTTATGGTGAACTCAAGACAATTTTTTTTAAACTGTTTGCCTTATGTTTATAAGGCTTGGTATGTAATATATTATTATGTAGGATGGTATGCTAATTATATATATAATGAGATATATGATAATATATGTTATATGTATAATTATTTTCCTTAATATGGTTTGGTAGCATACATATATGTTTGTTGATGATTAGTAGAAATAAGGAGAAAAAAGTACCTGCTTGGACCTTTCCAAGTATTGAATTCTCCTCGATGTCTTTAATGATAGAATCCAATTTGATTTTGAATAATCGACATAAAATATCAGGTCTGTCTTCGGCATTAAGCGTTGTGTCTTCTAAAAATCTTTTAACTTATGGCCATTTAGGGTTACATGTAATTGTAATGAAAAAATCTGGATAACCATACCACTTACAAAGAGACATGGCATCTAAATAATTTTGCAACATGTAACGTGCACTGCCAGTAGAGGAAGAAGGTAGTATAACACGCTGACCAACTCTAGACAGATCGTTGTTGCCTTGATTTTGAAAAGAACAGAGATTCTCATAGTCTCACATCTTAATTTCTTTTGCTGATTACGTATGAAAAAGAGTCTTTCACTTTCGATCATTGTATACGCATCAACTAAAAATTGCTGAAAAGGGCGCCTAGAAAGTAGAATCAATGAATAATGATTCAATCTGTCTTGGATCATGTAACAGAAAAACTCTCTCATTGTGCATAAGCGTGTTTTAGTGGTGTTTGAACTAGAAACATCACGATGAGGAATGTCAATTCTGTAACAATCATCACCATAAATAAAAATAATCGGATACTGAAGTGGCACATAAGAGGGATGTAATTCACTAATACGTTGCAAAAAACCCTCTTTGGTCTTGACAATAATATCTCTAGGTTCAAGTGGCGTGTCAATGTCTCCAACAACTAAAGCAGCAACCTCAGAGGCAGTTGGCAAGTTATATGTTCTTCCATCTTTATTTCTTTTTGCAATAAGGCGTAACTTTAGATCAGCATGAGGATTGCTTTGAAAACAGTCACGGGCCATTCGGTAAGATTTCACCAACTCATTGTGTGCATCTAACATGTTTTTCAACTCCTGAATAATCTCAACATCTAAAGTTTCAGATGCTTATGTCGACGCCTTGTTGGAATTACTGAAAAAATATATATGTAATGCAAAAATTAGTTAGCTATTGGGAAAACTATAAATCATATAAAATATAATTCTGTTAACTAAGTAGAAAACATACCCCATACATTCTTGTCTGTTTGCTACCTCATTTTCAGTATCATATATATATATATATATATATATATATATATATATATATATATATATATATATATAACTGAGAAAATTTAGCGTTTGAACCATCTGTTGGTAGAAGACTTCCAATGGAATGGTAATTTTCACCGCTCAATCTAAAAATAAAAGGACCTTTACCTCGGTTTAGGGAGGAATCAACTTTTCCACCCATTGATGTAAAAGCAAACATTGAATTGTATCGACGAATGTTTTTCAAAAAATGTTTGCTTTTTGAATCCAAACCACTAAAAAAACGTTTATAACTGGGTGGAGGTTCTTTAAAAGTTGGAAGATGAACTTTGTTGTATCCACAACATAAACTAAAGCTTGATTTATTTTTTCTTTGTCTACTTCGTAACGTTTCATCCTTCCACAATTTTGCATTACATTTTTCACATACATGACTTTGATCTCCATGATCTAAATAATCTGATACAAATTATTTACTACATTTATTAATACTTCATTATAAGATAGTAAAATTTGATATGTTAAAAAAATATAATAAAATAAAGAATATTTTTAACCTTTAGATTTACCAGAGAATATTTGATTCATTAATTCTACATCATCATCATCTTGATCTTGTTCTATTACATCTGATGTATATGTATTAGACATATTTTGTTATTTTGATTTGGATGAAAATGCTTTAATATTCCTTGCGTTAGAAGATTGAGCGGTTGCTTTTTTTGAATTAAGATATTGTTTTCTGATCAGTCGAGAGATTTGTGGACTGCTGTTATCATCATTGCTGTAAGACACTATAATATATATACAAAACAATTATAAGTAAGTAGTCACATATAAATTAAAATATGTATCATCATCTAAAGGAAAAGCATAAAAGATAAGTATAGTTATTTACCGTTGGTAATATTAGAAAGTGGTTGTGTAATATTGTAATCCGAAGAAGCAATAACGTTATGAACATTTGTAATTGATTGATAAGAAACATCATTTTCCTTTCCATGGTGCTTATTTGGTTGTGTTATTGGAAGGTTGAAATTGAAATTGATATCTTCCAAAGATGCTGCAAATTCATGAATGTGTATTGTTATGATGGATGTATTATAAAGGACAATAGATTTAATTATATTACCTTGAAAATTTTGGCTTAAATTTGGTGAGTACATCTTTGTTTTCTGTGTTGTTTTCTTTCTTTAAAAACTATATGTGAATAATATAAATTGTAATTACAAATTGTAATTACATAAGAAGATATAAATTAAAAAAAATTATACCATTTGAGGTGGTAGATTGTGGGCTTATTATCTGTGAATCTGTATGAAAAAAAAAATTATAACTGTTGTTAATAAATATGTCTATTTTTATTATTAATAAATAACTATGTTACAAAAATAACCTTCGAAATGGAATCGCGAGTGAAGTTGTTGGGTTTTTTTAACAGCCATTTCGAGTTTTCTTTTCTGTCTCATAAACTTTGCTTCAACAATTTTTTGATTGTAATATGTACAAAATGTTATTTTTGAATCTAAAATTAGTAGTTGTATTAAAAAGAAAAGGTAATTTATAACATGGTATTTAAATAATTAAATGAACAAAACATAACATTGGTATTCTATAACAAAAAACTTTATATAACATTTGAAAACATTACATTATAGTTTTCATTAAGAAATTTATATTGAATGACAAAAAAATTTAAAAGTTTTTAAATGAATATATAAGTTGAAAATTTAAAACAAAATAAAGTTTTTGGTAACATGAAAACATGTAATACTTTAAAATATAAACACAAAACAAACATAAAGTTAATTAAAAACCATAACATAGTGATACATTTCCAAATAGTCTTAAACCAAAAGGTACACAACAGGAAATACAACAATAAAACCATAAACCTTGGAATGAATCCAAGATCTGATAATAGTTCTTAAACAACAGAGATAATTAAAAAAAAATTCAAAATAACATAGATGAACATTAAAAACATAAACATAAACACTTCATTTTTCGAGCTTGGGGATTAGCAGGGCAGGCTTGCCATCAGAAACAGGTTTGTTGGTAGACATATCCCCAAGTTCAACAACATCGTAAGTGTTCATCAAATTTTTCTTGAAACTTGGATTTTTGGATTTCCTCTTAAAAGTTGCAGTGTCACAAACATCAGGCTTCTCAATTTGTTTGGCATTATTTTGTTTTCCAGCTGGAGTAATGACATTATCATCCATAATTTCAACAACAACCTATAAATTTATAAAATAAGCTTGTAAGTAAATGTTGCATTTTCTATTAATAAATTGAAAATTTAAAGTTAAATTGATGGTAATTACCATTGGTTTGAGAGCTTGGCTTGAGTCAATACCACCAAGATTACCAACCTAATATGTATTTACAAACAAAGAATGAAGTTCAAATATTTAAAATTATATTTATATAAGGTTGAAAAAAAATATGTAATACTGTAAAGAATTGACATAATTTTAACTATATAAAGGTCATACATTGGGGTTCAGTGTGTCTTGAGACTGACTATCATCCAAACAGTTGGTCAAACATGAGGAGTCATCAACCTTTAATTGGAAAAATTTACCATCACAGTTTGTTGGTGAAAAAATGCATGTTGAATATATTTTTATATAAATGTATTACCTCAGAATTGTTTGACTTCTTTTTAAGCTCAAAGATAATATCAGCATCATCAATGACTTTGGTAACACCAAAAACCCAGAAGTTGTTTTCTGATTAAACTCGGTAATATCAATCCGAAATGCAAACTTTTTCCCCACAAGAACATCGAACTCATCAGGATACAAAGCTTTATCACCACCCTGTTTTAAGTAACATTTTACAACAATATTAACATCAAATAGTTATTAAAATTAAAAATATAAGCCAGAAAAATTATAAAGTAATAATGGTATCTTACAGCAGCATGTTTGTCAACTAAAGCTTTAGCAGAAGTGTTGAGAATTTTCGAAGCTTCTCTGTCAAAAACTGTCAAAGAAACACTTCCTGTGGAATCCTGAACCACCAATGGGAGTTCAGCCTGCATAAATAATATATCATGTAACATACTATGATTATAAGAAAAATATGATGATAAAATTTAAATATAATATTACCTTTCAACAACTTCAATAACAGTATTATTGCAAGTCTCTGTTTTACATTCAAAAACATCTTCTTGATCAACCAAAACACCCACAGTATGTTCATCACTATCACACTTTTTTGTAACCTTCTTGTGACAAGTTTTACAAGCAAAATAATACCAGGGCAATTCTTCTTGTATCATCCGAACAGTACCAACAATAAGCACAGACTTCACCTATATTTATGTTAACTCTATTATAACATAACATAAGTATTAAATATTAAAAAAAGTCAAATAAAGTTTACCTCATTCAGAGTTATCTCAGCTATGGTAACAAATTCGCTCCTTACAACATATTCATCATAGAGAGATAAAAACATTCCAGATAACCTAGATGATTGGGTGGAACATGATGAACCAACAGAGTTTTGAAGGAAGCTGATAAAAAATGAAAAATTTAGTGAGTAAAATAAAAAATATGCAAAATCATATTATATTGTAATATGAAACTTTAATAATGAATGTATAAAACCTGTTCGAAATGAAGTAATTTCAACAATGTCAGAATTCACAAATAGCTTTGAAATATTAAAACAGTTGTTTGCATAACCGAAACGACCAAAATACTTCAATGTGCCAAATTAGAGTACAACAACAATAACACCATTTTCATTTCTGTTTTTCCAGTGCTCTAAAACAGAATCAGCATAAGAATCCCACAAAGAAAGGTAAATTGAATTCATCCTTGCAAAACAGAATTAAAAATAATATTTCAACAAAAGTGGTTACAAACTAAATTTATAATTATAAAATATTAACACTGAATACATACTCAAGATCTTGAAGAATGACATTCACTTTCTTTGTGTCTTTACCCTTTGATGTCTTGAATTTCTTCAGATCTTTAACATCAGCAACAAAACCAATAACATCTGGAAAAATAATTTGTGGATTTAAATATAAAAAGTTAAAGAACAGAGAAATAAAATAATTGTACAATATAAAATCTGTTTACCTAAAGCTTGATTATCAGGAACAGTTTTTTCAATGATATCCTTAAAATCTATGAAACAGAATCCATATACTGGACCAGAGAAATCAAAACATGGGAACGCATCACTGTCCACAAAAATACCAAGCTTGTTTTGGTTGTTCCCATATTTGTACTTTGAGTCATTCAAACCAATCGTAGGCCTCACAATGTAATAACATTCTACAAAAGTAAAATTAAAGAAGTGTAAATAAGATTTAATCAAAAAATTATTTAGTGATTTTAAAAAAACTAAAAGCATAATCTAAAAAAATAAAAAATCAACATATGATATTAATTGTGCAAAGTAAAAAGTAATATTAAGTATAAAAAGAGGATAATATTATAAAGAAGCTGATTCATTAATAATATCTACAATTATTTATTAATTTTAATAATAAAAAAAAAGTTGGAACACAAAATAGGTTATACTCTTTTGAATAAAAATGGAAAACTACAAAATACAAATAACTTTAATTCACATACAATTTGACAAATATTCTTAAAATTACTTAAAGATACATACTAATTTTATAACATATGTTCAAATATAATACAAATACAATGAAGAAAAAATAGAGTGTAAACAACTATTAAAAAAATTAGTATAAACAATCAAGACAATTATAGTAAATGTTATCAATATTTACTACAAAATTATAATATAAATTCTAAACTAATATAATAACAATAAGAAATCAACATATGATAACAACTATGCAAAGTGAAAATAATATTGTTGACTATAAAAATAAAAGAATAGTAAAAATAACCGGATTCATGAAGAAGACTTTCAAATTTGGGAAACCATCTTCTAAGAACATTAGCTTGCATTGTGGTTCCCTGTAAGTAAAAAGTATAGGTCAAAAAGATATGACATGATTTAAAATAAAATGTATAAATTAAATGGATTAAAATATACCTGTTCATCCACAACAATCATTTCAGTTGAGTAAAACTGATCTGGATTATTATACAAAGGCTGCTTCCATAAACGGATTACACGAACTTTGACAGTGTAATCACGACGAGGCAAATCCAAATCCTTCAAATAAGTGATGTTTCTGTACCAAAATAATATGCAAAAAACAAATTTATTAATTATAAGTTGATATAAATAAAGAATGCATTACAACATAAAGTATTAGAATATACCCGTGCTCCATGACTTCACAAGAAAGATACAATACAGAAATTAAAGACAAGGGGGAGGTGAGCGTGCAAAATTGTGAGCATGTGGGGGAGTATTTATAGATGAAAAACAACAATCTATTTTAGGCTATATGAAAAATAGAAGGCAAATTTCTTTCTTGATTTGATAAATTGTTAACTAAATTGGGAAAGATTTTCTCTAAAAAGAACTTTATTAAGACTAAACAAATATAACTTTGTACCAACTTTTACATAAACCAATACATAAAAACGGTTAAAAACAGAATGCATCAAAATATCCATAAAATTTTTACAATATTTTGAAAAGACTAAACACTTTAAAAGTTTAAGTTTAGTTAAAAATATAAACTACAGTTTATAATTTTCAAAATATAATTATTACAAATCTGTGATTATAAAGTTTCAGATTAAAAATTTATAATTTTCAAAATATAAACTATTGTCCCAAATATATAGTTTAAGTATTGAGTATTTTTCTTACATTTTTTAAAAATTTAAATTTAATATTCATTATATATGAAAAGATTATCAACATATTTAAGTAAGGCCAAGATTAACTTTCTAAAAACAATACATTAAAACGGATAAAAACAGAAAGCATGAAAATATCCAATGAATATTGACAATGTTTTGAAAAGACAAATCAATTGAAAAGTAAAAGTTTATTTCAAAATCTAAAATATGGTTTGTAATTATTGAAATTTAATTATTGTTAATCCGTGAATGTAAATAAATAACAACAAATATATACTTTTAAACGAAATTGGAAAATATACATGAGAATTTAATTAGCCAGATTCTTGATTGGAATTTTAAACAGGGTCAATGGGTGATAAATTATCTGTTTTATTTCTTATAACATAAAAAAAACAAAATTAGAAATCTGTGATTAATATTATTGTCCCAAATATATAGTTTTAAAGGTAAATGGAAAATGTATATGAAAACTGAATTAGCGAGGTTGTTGATTGTAATTTTAAGCGGTGTCAATGCTGATTTATTTCTGTTTTATTTATTATAGCCTTAATTTTTTATTTTTTTTTCATTGTTAGTTAATATCTAAAGTTAGTTGAGATATATATTGAGTATTATTCTTACATTTTTTCAAATTTAAATATAATATATAATATTCATTATATATGAAAAGTTTATAAACATATTTAAGTAAGGTCAAGATTAACTTTCTAACTATTTGCAACTTTTAAATAAAACAATACATTAAAACGGATAAAAACAGAAAGCATGAAAATATCCAATGAATATTGACAATGTTTTGAAAAGACCAATCAATTGAAAAGTAAAAGTTTATTTCAAAATCTAAAATATAGTTTGTAATTTTTGAATTTTAATTATTGTTAATCCGTGAATGTAAATAAATAACAACAAATATATACTTTTAAACGAAAATGGAAAATGTACATGAGAATTTAATTAGCCAGATTCTTGATTGGAATTTTAAACAGTGTCAACACTACGTGAATATTGGCTTTTAGCCACACACATGCTCTGAGCGGTTTGCCACACCTCGGTCTAAATGTACGGCTAAAGGTCGCTTTCGCCACACAGTTGTTGTTCGTGTGACTAAAAACACACCTGTTAGAACCTTTAGCCACATAAATTAGATTTTTGTGGCAAAAAATCACACCTGCTGGAACATTTAGCCACACTTTTTCAATTCGTGTGACAAAAAACACACATGTTAGAACCTTTAGCCACATAAATTAGATTTTTGTGGCAAAAAATCACACCTGCTGGAATATTTAGCCACACTTTTTCAATTCGTGTGACAAAAAACACACCTGTTAGAACCTTTAGCCACATAAATTAGATTTTTGTGGCAAAAAATCACACCTGCTGGAACATTTAGCCACACTTTTTCAATTCGTGTGACAAAAAACACAGTTGTTCGAAACCGTTAGCCACACATTCATAAAAAATGTGACTTTTACTTGCCACACTTAGTAAACTATGGTCAAATATGATCTACGCTCACAGTAGTTTGATAACGATGTGGTTAAAAACTAATACATATGGCCACACTTACGGGTATATGTGACCATAGAGTATTGTTTGTTAGCCACTTATAAGTTTTATATGTGGCTAAAAGTTAACGGTGACAGCAAACAAAATGTGTGACCGTTAGTAGTTAATGGCCACACTTTAATTGTTTCATATGTGGCTAAAAGCTTATACATGTGGTCACACTTAAGGGGTTTATGTGACCATAAAGCATTATTTTATAGCCACTTATAAATTTTTATGTATGGCTAAAAGCTAACAGTTACATTAAAACAAAAGTGTGACTATTGATAATTAATAGCCACATTCTACTTCTTTTGTGTGACCAACCAGACATCCACCCTTCAATAACAATCTGAACCCTAATCCATCACCTGCTGCTAATACTTTCATCACTCATTAACATCGATTGAAGCTCATCTTGGTTAGGTAGGTGAGTTATACTTTAATTTTGAGAAATTTGGGTGTTCGAGGGTTTGAATGTAAGCAATTAGGTCTTGAATTCAATCGATTAGTATTCGTTCTAATTTAAACAATCTTGAAAAAAGTTGCAAGTGACATTTTTGAATCTTTACTTTTTATCATTGTTGGATTTATATTTTCTAACGGGGGGTTTTTAACATGATTAGTTAGAACCCAGTGTGATGTCATAAACATGTTAGGGTTTGAGTTTTGTTGAGAACAGTTGGCTGACAGATTTTATTGATTGGTCTGTAACTCGATGTTAAATGATGATTATTGATCGATTTTTGATTTTAGGATATAGTATTCTGAGTCTAGTTTCCAGAAAGGTAAATTTTGTAATATTTGGATGAGCATTGAATACCATTTATGATTTTACAAAAACATGTGTCAAAGCTGATTCGGGGAGTTATATTCTGATCCATTTTTCGGACACCATAACTCCCTAATGACAAACCCAAACGGGTTGGTTCCACTTCTGGAACTTACTATTATGAGTTTAAAAGATAATCCAATTGGTCTTACACAATTTGGTTTAATGAGTTGATAGAACCATTAAACTAGTTTTTGTTGCACAATCTGCTGAACTCTTAGTACCTATATGTAATGTTTGAATTATTGTGAGTTTTCTATGCTTGAGAAAAATATAATAAAAATTGTTTGAGAAACCTGATTCATATATCATACTAGGGTAAATTTTGTATAATTTATCCTTAATCTTTTCTTTGTGAATAAAATCAGTTTGTACATGCCAGAATCTGTCTCGTGAACTGAATGATCATAAGTTAACTTGTATGATGAATATTTGGTTGCTTTGCCATGATATGATGTGTGGATACATGTTAGGACTTTCGGTACTGTTGACATTACTTATTATCACCAACGATTCGTCGGGTCAAGTTTGTGTTTGTGTGTGAGTTCATACGTGGGTCTTAGAGTCATGTGTTGTTGAACATACTCTCATAACTTAAAACACTTGTACTAGGTAACAGTTAACGAGTCAAATGCATTCATTTGGTTTTAGAAAACTCTGTTACACGTGACACCAGGTTTTGGATTGAAAACACGGACATACTTGCATAATAGTTTTGAAAACACTAAACGTTTGCCTATACTTGTTTTCTGGATTAAAAACACAAAACGTTTTGAAGTATTGGTTACGTAACCTGTTGAAACGGGCAAAAACGAGCTGAACTGTTGATTTTTTATTGCTTTGCTGCAAAATTTGTCAAAACGTGCTGAAATGAGCTGTTAAGTGCTGAAACGGACTGAAAAATCGATGAAACGAGCTGTTTAACATGATGTTTGCTGTAAAAACGAGCTGTTACGTGCTGAAACGAACTGAAAACTTGCTGAAACGAGCTGTTTAACATGCTGTTTGCTGTTAAAACGAGCTGTTAAGTGCTGAAACGGACTGAAAAATTGCTGAAACGAGCTGTTTAGCATATTGTTTGCTGTAAAAACGAGCTGTTAAGTACTGAAACGAGCTGTTAAGTGCTGAAACGGACTGAAAAATCGATGAAACGAGCTGTTTAACATGATGTTCGCTGTAAAAACGAGCTGTTACGTGCTGAAACAAACTGAAAACTTGCTGAAACGAGCTGTTTAACATGCTGTTTGCTGTTAAAACGAGCTGTTAAGTGCTGAAACGGAATGAAAAGTCGCTGAAACGAGCCGTTTAGCATGTTGTTTGCTGTAAAAACGAGCTGTTAAGTGCTGAAATGAGCTGTTAAATGATGAAACAGACTGAAAAATCGCTGAAACGAGCTGTTTAACATGATGTTTGCTGTAAAAACAAGCTGTTACGTGCTGAAACGAACTGAAAACTTGCTGAAACGAGCTACTTAACATGTTGTTTGCTGTTAAAACGAGCTGTTAAGTGCTGAAATGGAATGAAAAATCGCTGAAACGAGTTGTTTAGCATGTTGTTTGCTGTAAAATGAGTTGTTAAGTGCTGAAACGAACTGGACTGGAACATGAATTTTAATGATAAAACTAAAACATTTCCTCCGTTGTCCTTGTTAAAAAAAAAGACTCGAGACCCGTTTTGACCCGTTCCGACCTTGACCCATTTTGACCCTGACCCGTTATGACCCGAACCTTTTGACCCTGACCCGTTCCGACCCGAACCATAACAACCTTTTTTTAGTTGACCCGTTCCAACCCTAACCCGTTCCGACCCATAACCCGTTTCGACCCAACCCATTTTCCACCCCAATGTTTAATGTATATCGACGGGTTAGGCGAGTTGTACCTCTTAAGACACAATTTAAAATTATATGCATAATGGGCCATTAGAGATTTCAAGGCCCAATATGGCCCATTAGGACATGTATGACTTGTATTTGTCTATTATGGTCTAATATGACTCCCTATAACACGATATAACCCTTAAATATCTAATGTTACATATCACATGCCATAATAGGCCACTAAGAGATTACAAGCACTAATATGGCCCATTAGAGCGACTATGACATGAAAAAGGCTATAATGGGCCAGTAACATCAACAAGGCCCAATAAGACCTATTGATGAAAGTATCACATGTTATCGGCCATTAACATCTAACTATGACTAATGACATTCCTATACAACCTTCTTAGAGCAACTATGATGTGATAAAGGCTATAATGGGCCACAAACACCAGTTAAGGTTCAATAAGGCCCACTGATGAAAGTATGACATATTATTGGGCGTAACCAAACCATGACTCACTAAACTCATATTCAACCCTTTTAAAGCAACTATGATATGATAGAGACTACAATGGGTCACTAACAACAATAAAGGCCCAAGACGGCCCATTAATGCAAAGTATGACATGCTACTGGGCGTTAACACCAACTATGAGTCACTACACTCCTATACAACCTGTTAAATTAACTATGACATGATATAGATATATTGGGCCATTAACAACAATCAAGGCCTAATATGTTCCATTAATAAAAGTATAACATGTTATTGGGCGTTGACAATGACTATGGCTCACTACACTCATATACAATCTCCTTGTAGCGACTATAACATGATAGGTGATATAATGGGCCACTAATACCAATCAACGCCATTTGATGAGACCAAATATGACTCACTACACTCCTATACAACCTGTAAATAACGTAAATATGACATGATAGACCCATACTGGCCATTAACAACAATCAAGGTCCAATAAGGCCCACTGATGAAAGTATGACATATTATTGGGCGTAACCAAACAACTCATATTCAACCCTTTTAAAGCAACTATGATATGATAGAGACTACAATGGGTCACTAACAACAATCAAGGCCCAAGACGGCCCATTAATGCAAAGTATGAGGACCAACTATGACTCACTACACTCCTATACAACCTGTTAACGTAACTATGACATGATAGAGAAGATATTGGTCATTAACAACAATCAAGGCCCAATATGGCCCATTAACAAAAGTATGACATGTTATCGGGCGTTGACACATGCCTATGGCTCACTACACTCATATACAACCCTCTTGTAGCAACGGGGACATGATAGATGCTATAATGACCACTAATACCAATCAAGGCCCATTGATGAATGTATAACATGTTGGGCCATTGACACAAATCAAGGCCAAATAAGGTCTATTGACGAAAGTATGGTGTGTTTCAGGCGTTAACACCTAACCATGACTAATGATAGTCCTATACAACTCTTTCAGAGCAATTGTGACATGATAGATGTTATAATGGGACACTAACACCGATCAAGAACTAGTATGACCCACTAATGAAAGTATGGTTTATTGGAGGTTGTAACATCCCCAACATTTCGATCCAAATTTGACAACTTAGGAAAGTTGAGAGATCAAAAATAATCTCAAAGATAAGTAATGAGAAAATATTAAATAAGGAAATATAAGAGAAATAAGGAGATAAAAATATTTCCTAAAGCTAAATATTCTTACATGGAGGAAATAAGTAAAGAGAAAACTCCATCCCATATTAGAAGATGTAAGAAAAAAGGAAGCACTTCACTTGGGTATAAATAAGGGAAATGGAATCCATCCCACATGGAAAGTGGTAAAGAAATGGAAGCTCTTTATAAGGAAGAGATTTTCCATAGTAACATTCATTTACGAATATCATGCACCAAGTAGTCCTAGCGGAGGGTGCGTAGCACCCGACGCGCACGCGCTCACGCTCGGGCTCGGGCGAGGACGATGGCGATGGCGAAGGCGACGGCGAAGGGCGTTGGGTGCAATGTGGCGCTTTGATGGCGCACTTTGGCGGAGGGTGCGTAGCACCCGATGCGCACGCGCACGCGCTCGCGCCCGGGCTCGGGCGAGGACGAGGACGATGGAGATGGCGAAGGCAAAGGCGACGGGCAACGACGACGGCGAAGGGCATTGGGCGCAATGTGGCGCTTTGATAGCGCACTTTGCACTTCCCACGCTCGCATCGCCGCGAACCGCTTTAAGAGCCGCCTTAGTATTTTTGAACAACGAGAATAAGACTAGAAATGTCAAGCTATCAAAGACGTGGGACTAAAACTGAAAAATATTATCCAAGGACCCATCGTGCTACGCGATGGGTCCAAGAGGACGGCCATCGCGTACCGCGATGGGCCGTGATGACTCATGAACACATGTCACACTCTGGTGACACGTGGCAACAGGCCAGGACACGTGGCAGATCGTGTCAGACCACGTGGCGACACATGGCACACGTGTCAGGCCACGTGGCGACACGTGGCGCGACCTCAGAAGAGTACCCGTCGCGGTACGCGACGGTGTTGAAAAGGTACCCATCGCGTACCGCGATGGGACACAAAAATGGCTATAAATAGGAGGGGCTACGGGCTCATTCCCACACACCACAGCCACTCTCTCACTAAAAATCCACTCTCTCTCTACCTCGGTTTGCGTGCCGAACATTGTGTTGCGTGCCACCGACCTGATATTATTACCTCGTAATCCGTGCCATAAACCCGGTGTTCTTCTCGAAGTGTGTGCCACTCAAGAAACCCGACATTCCATCTCGAAGTACGTGCCCAACCCGGCGACCGAACATTGTCTTGTGTTACGTGCCAAGAAGAGTTGATCAAGAACGTCTCGATAAACGTGCGTGTAGAATAGAAATGTTGCCCATATAAACTTAAGAATATCTAACTCCGAATACCCGTGCGAGGTAAGGGGTTCTGCCTAAGTTATTATTTGATTATTATGGCTTAGACCATAAGTCGAAAGTATAGCCAAACCTTGATTATGATTAAGAATAATATAACTTTTCTTAGGAGAAGGTTATAGTTAAAATAGTATTTCTTTATGATTAAGAAATATAATATTCAAATAATATAGTTTGATTAATGTTTCTTCTTGAAGAAGAAACTCAGTATAGACGTTTCTTCCTGAAGAAGAAACGTAGCCTATAATTGGTAAATAAAGAAAGGGACTAAAGGTCCAAATGTTTTAAATAAACATATGTTTTATCAAGGTTAACGCTATACAAAAACGGACTAAAGGTCTGAAGCTAGATCGCTGATCTAGTTATTTATACAAATGTTATTTTCGTACTATAGGCCCGAGGTAACCAATCAAGAGACAGAATCAGAAAACAGGAATCAGTATCAGAAACTGATTATAAACAGACAAGGTGAATACGCCCCAAGCCTTTTATACTGAGTCAGAATGTTTGCATAGGATTTACGCATCCTTAAAACTTTGTGTTACAATAATAAGAAACGGACACTATAATTAAGAGTATACATGTTTCTGGATCCAAACATACATGGTGACTCGGCATTTCCCCGAGGCCATGCATATCATCAACATGCCTCTGAAGGTCTACGGGACTGTTCAGAGAAATGATATTGTGTATATAATTAATTGTACATGGTACTTAGGGTAATTTGATCCCAATTTAGTTGGGTGCCTAATGAGTAGTCACAAAGGTATTATTGTTGGTTTCACAAAGGTATTGAAAAAAAGATTTTTTTAGTCAGCGTTATTCACCAGCTTTGTGCTGACGTATTTTCCCCCATGTTACAGGGAAACAAGAAAGGTTAGAATATACAAGCAATGATGAATCGAAGATTGGAGTTATAGTCATTAGATGCTATCTGATGGCTCAGATATTTTATTTCAAAATATCACAAAGAGTTATGTTTTCTAAAAATATGTATTTTATTTGAAAATATTATAAAGAGTTATGTTGTATAAAGAAATGTATTTGAAATATCAAACGGGTATTTTGACCCGAGAGTTTAATAAGTTTTCAAAGTAATAATATTTTATTTAAAGCCTTCCGCTGAAATAAAATCCGCAACTCTGATGTATTTACAAAAGTGGTACCAACTTGTGGTAACACGCCTAGGCCCTAAAGTGGGGTGTGACAGAGGTTAACATTGATTACACACTCTTATAAAACTCTTTTAGAGCAACTATAAATATCACTTGTATTTATTTTATATGTTTTTATATTTAAAATACAATTTTTTATATTATATAAGTTTTAATTAGTTGTTATATATATATATATATACACACACACACTAACAACTCTTTATTTTAATTATTAAAAATAAATTAAATTCATATTTAGTTCATATTAATTTCACTTCTCTCAAAATTTCAAATTAAATTCAACCCCCTCTTTTCTTCAAAAAATTTTGAATTACCCTCGTATTTTTAAATTTAATTTGATCACATATTTAACCTACCTTTTTTTTCTTTCTCTTCATTCCTTCTTATTATTCTTCTTCTTCATCTCTTTACACCCACCATAATCCTCAATCATTAATTCTCTAACTCATTCAATTTTTAACCAAATCCTTTGATTCCGGGCTCTAATCTAATTATTTTTGCGAGAGGAATTCATGTGTGGTGTCGGTTTTCATCAATTCTATCTCGTTTTTTGCCGGATTCGTGTTGAGTGTGAAGAACCCTAAGAACCAAGTTTGGGGATTTTCAATTTTAAGTGTTATTTCTTGTAATTGAAGCTTAGTACATCTTCTTTCATCGCTAAAAAGGTATGTATTTCACTTGTTTGATGACAACAGTTTGCTGACAGATTCGTTTTCGTTTATTTATTGGTATGTAACTTGATGTTAAACGATGATTCCTGAACGATTTTTGATTATAGGATATAGCACTATGAGGTTAGTTTCCAGAAAGGTAATGTTTGTAATTTTTGGACACGTTTTGAATAGTTTTTATGATTTTACAAAAACACTGGTCAAAGCTGATTCGGGGAGTTATATTTTGGCCTTTCTTTCCGACACCATAACTCCCTAATGACAAAACCAAACGGGTTGTTTCCAGTTCTGAAAGTTAGTATTATTAGTTTTGAAGACAACCCAATTGGTCTTGCACAATTTAGATTAATGAGTCGATAGAACCATTAAACAAGTGTTTGTTGTGCAATCTGCTGAACTGTTGGTACATATCTTTAATGGTTGAATTATTGTGAGTTTTGTATGTATGAGAAAAATATTATAAATTTTTTTTGAGAAACAACTGTGGTAAATTTTGTAGAATTTATACTTAATCTTTTCTTAGTGAATAAAATCAGTTTGTACATGCTATAATCTGTCTCGTGAACTAAGTGATCATAAGTTAAGTTGTATGATGAATATTTGGTTGATTTGCCATGATACGATGTGTGAATACATGTTAGGACTTTTTAGTACAGTTGACATTGATTATTATCACCAACAAGTCGTTGATTCAAGTTTTTGTTTGTGTATACATTATGTCTAATGTGATTGTGCGTGATAGTCATCGTGCTTTGAGGTTTCGCCTAACATTAACCCTTTACTAGTTATGATGCTAATATTTTAACAATTTTAGGTTCAAAAAGTTAGAGCCGAAATGGAAAAAGATGAAAAGAAGTCAAGAAACGAGTTGGAAGAACGGGGCAATGGGCTTGGGTTATGAACTTATAATCTATAATCTGATGATCAAGTCGATTCTATGATTATAAGTTCATTTCATACCGGACCAGACCGGAATAGGGTTATATACATTCTCATTGTGAGAAGGGGTCATTTGAGCGTATCTAAATAGATACTATGTTTACATATGGATCCCTACGTCGTTACATTCCATTTAGGATTAGGATTAGGAATAGGCGTAATCGGACCTGCTTTTTACATATCTCTCGTTATTTGGGACCCTATTCACCTCTTTGGGCTTCTATTGAATCGAGAAATAGGTTTGATTGTCCATCTTTTTGATATATTGGATATCTATATAAGATAAGGCATTCTCCGGATAATTCAAATCGAAGCAATTGGATGTCCAATTCGCGCAACGAATGGAATAAATGGAAAAAGAACTTAAGGAAAACGAAGAAAGGAGGCAGAAACAATTTGATTAGTTTATGAGAATGTTTGAGGTCGGTAGTAATTAGTAGTAGTTTCAAATATTTTGAATTCATTACTTATTAGTGAAGGTTTGTTAATGTAAACTTGTTTTGAATTTATGTTATTGTGTTTGTTAAACTTATGAAATAGCCACATTTATCTATATGTGATCAAAAGTATGATAATAGCCACACTTTATATTACAAAAAGCATTATGTGTGATAAACGGTAAGACAATGGCCACACCACAAACTACAAAAGAGTGTTTGACTGGCAAGTTCACATTTTTAGCCACATTGACAATAATCTCTAGTGTCTATATGATATGATTAGCCACACAATACCTCACTATGTGTGACGAAAAGTTTGACAATAGCCACACTTTAAATTACAAAAAGCATTATGTGTGACAAACGGTAAGACAATAGCCACACTATAATCTACAAAGGAGTGTTTGGGTAGCAAGCAAACATTTTTAGCCACTTTTAATGTAATTTCTAGTGTCTGTATGATATAATTAGCCACTCTATTTTTAATTTAAGTGGTCATTTCTTTGCTATATCCACACGGTATAGGTCACAATGCAAACTTAACACAACCCTATTGGCCACATTATTATAAAATTCATGTGGCTGAAACATGAATTTATGTGTCTGTATACGTCCAATGGTCACTCATAGTAAATAGTCATGTGGCCATTTTCTACCGTTTAGCCACACTTATTGGAGAGGATTCTTGATGGCCAGCAACTAATGCCTGTACCCTTTAGCCACACTTATTACCACATAATGCCACTAAAAACTGTGTGTGGCCATATCATACCCACGGTGTCGCGACCTTTGACCACATATGACTTGAACTAAATGTGTGTGGCTAAAGGCCTACGGCCACACTTTTTTCGTGTGGCCGAAGGTCAATTTTCACGTAGTGAAATGGGTGATAAATTATAAGTTTTATTTCTTATAATATAAAAAAAATCAACATTTTATTGCTATATAATCTCTATAAGTAGTTGAAATCAACATTTCATTGCTATTTATCTTATGTTTTTAGTTTCATATAGTGTAAATGTTATGTTTTTCTTTCACCTACAAAGTGTATAAGTTGTCCAATTAATTTTGACACATTTTAATCTCTAATATTCTTTCACCTACAATCTATTTTAAGCTATAAGAAACATGACAGAAAAATATTCTTTCTTGGTTAGAGACATCGGTTTTTAAATTGATCAACATTTGAAAACTTTTGAAAAAGATGTCTTCTAATAGTGTTTTATAGATTGAGTGAATATAAAGATCCTAAGTTTTTTTAAAGTTGAAATAAAACAATACATAAAAACGGAAAAAATATAATGCATTTAAATATCCAACAAATATATCCAATTTTTGAAAAGACAAAATACTTTTAAAGTGTAAATATCTATATTGGGATTTGAAAATGTCTTATTCAATAGCGTACTTTAGTTTCTTACGGTGGAAATGTTATGTTTTTCTTTCGCCTGGCTCGTGAGACTTCAATGTACCCATTCAAGTCTCGGGCGTAATTCAATCTATGGATCTTCAATCTCCGGCGACGTTCAATTAAAATCTGTTTTCAATTGCAATCAATTCTAGAAGCGGATGATCGCTTTAAGTATGATTCATCCTACACCCCCAATCGCATCGCCGGTTTTGGCCCCACCTACAACCATTCATCCTTCTGGTTTGATTTTCGCCTGCGACCAATGAAACCATAAACGTAATTAGTTTTCGATTTCTCATGCTCTAATTCTTGGTTTCAATCTGATTTTAAATTGTGTTGGCGCTGATTTATTAATCGTACTCTGGTTGGATTAATTATACTCTACTCTGGTTGAATTAGAGTATTAAACTGAGTTCTGGTCTTCTGATATCAATCCTGGGCTATGGCTTCTTCGATTACAGGTATTGGACTTCTTCGATTTGTTACTTTGTTAATTGAAGATTCTTATAGAATTATGGTTTTGTAATTTTTATTAGATTGGTTAGTGATATATGATTGGGTCTTAAATTTTCAAACTGTTCAATTGGTATGATATATATTCGTTTCATGGATTCAATCGAACTGTTCAATTGGTATTATAATCTGAACGTGTTTGCACTTTGCACACCAGGTGTTTGTTTAAACTCTTAAACGAATTCTGTCTAATTATCGTTTTTAATTTTATGGCCACACCACCATTGATTCATCCCAATTTATGACTTACTTTCCGGGTATCACCGGATGCATGAGTAACGCAACGATATTTTCTTTTTACTAATTTCACTCTAAACCAGATCATAACGATGCATTTGTATTTTTAGTGTTTATCAAGTTTTTTGTGTTGTAATCCATCTCATTTGACACTGCTGGAATATGTTTTTTATGACAACATATAACCGTTAAATTCAATTGAAATTGTCAGTTTTGTTGTTGTTTATAATTACATCATAATGTTGATTGCAATTGCAAATTAAGGTCGCGCGCGATAACTGTTCCCTGAACCTACATTGAACTTTAGCGGCGTCTCCAAATATTGGTATAATCACCATTTTCTCCATATAATATGCTTAATATGTGATGTAGATATAGATAGATAAGCTTACAAAATATTTATAAAAAAATATTTGGCCTAAACTTAAGTGATGTTACGTATAGGTGCACGATCTAACCGGTTAACCGATTTCTAACAGGTCCACCAACAACCGACGGTTAGAAACCGGCTTATATTATTGAATTCTTAGAACGGTTAACCATTTTTCTCAAAACCCCTATTATTTTCAACATTTCATTTTGATACAAATATTGATTACTAACTCTGCATATGGTTTACTTTAAGCAACTATTGCTCTGTTAGTAAAGATGATAATTGTACTACATTTATAACAAAGCAAAAATACCAGTCAAATCGGGCTCGAATTGGCCTATTTACACTCTATATAAGACTATAAAGTTATAAAATCATCAAAGACCATTAAAATATATAGCTTCAACCATACTAAGATTGATCTTCGTCCAAGCAGTCATATGATTTCGACCGGTTTGGGCTTGGCATGTGTTAGATGAGGTTAATATAAAATAATCTTGCTTGGTTTAAATTTTTAAAGGGGCCAACCATAAGTTAAAAAACTACTCGCTCAATTAAAAAACAGAGCTGAACCCAAAACAAAAAACCAAGGATGAAAGGTGTTAAAAACTGCTTTTGGTTTTTATATCAGATTGAGCCCAAAATAGACCTGCGCCTCTGCATTTTAATTCCGGGTCAGCTTAAATGGCCTGTTAAAAAACAGGCCCGGTTTGAGTTCAAGTGTTTGCATACAACTTGGTTGCTACGATAACACGTTTACATCTAACTTATTTTAAAACCAACTTTTAACCGAGAATAAACACGCATTGGATTTTTTGGTTTTACTTACGTCAAGGCCCGGAACACAACCCACCCCCAAAGCCAAAAAAAAAAAAAACTTCCAGGTCAGCTTACATGACCCGTTAAAAAACAGCACGGGGTTCGAGTTTAGGTGTATACATACAAATGGGTTGCCCCGTTAACCCGTTTACATATAAATTTTAAAAACCAACTACTCACCGGGAATAAACACGCATTGGGTTTTTTGTTTTTACTTCCGTCAAGTCGCGGAACACAACCCGACCTCGAACCAAAAAAAAAAACCTTCAGAGTCAGGTTACATGGCCCGTTAAAAAACAGCCCGGGTTCAACTTAAAGTGTTTACATACACATGGTTTGGACACAATTTTGATTTGTAACAATCAAGCAGTCTTATCGTTTTCTGATTCTAAAGGTATACACTTATAATTTTGCTTCATTCACTGTGATTTCTGAGCCAGAATATTTGTTTGATGTCTTTCATATACGACTTTGAAGTTTAAGTTTGATCTATTTTTTATTTGTAACAATCAAGCGGTGTTATCGTTTTCTGATTCTAAAGGTATAGATTCTTAATTTTGCTTCATTCATTGTGATTTCTGAGTCAGAATATTTGTTTGATGTCTTTCATATACGAGTTTGGAGTTTAAGTTTGATCTATATTTGATTTGTAACAATCAAGCGGTGTTATCGTTTTCTAATTCTAAAGGTATAGATTCTTAATTTTGCTTCATTCACTGTGATTTCTGAGCCAGAATATTTGTTTGATGTCTTTCATATACGAGTTTGAAGTTTAAGTTTGATCTATTTGCGTATTTGTATCGTTTTAAACTCATTTTATAAAAGCTTACAATTGCTAGAGAAAAGGTTACAAGTGGATAATAAATACATTTTGCTATTTGTATAGAGTGATTGATATGAGCGTGCAGAGAGCTTGAATCCGAACTAAAGGATATTGTAGCACAAATTAGGATCTAACATTGAGTTTATCGCGTTAATAAAAAAACTCGCTATTGTTCTGTTTTTAACAATAATCGGTGTTCTGGTTCAAAACTCACAGGTGCCATAAACTTTTGATCATTTGACTTTTTATACTTAATATGTAAATAAAAGTCAAATGGTTGACTCGGCTAACTATCAAACGTCTTGTTATAGGGTCATAAAGACTGCTTTGGAAGGTGAATGATCAAATGTATGGCTTTTTAGCTTCCTGTATTGGTATAGATTTATATTTCCGTGTTGACAATTGAAATATAGCTGTATTAAGTTCTTAAGTGCATAAATGTGACATTATTGTTTGCTAATTGGCAGAGAACATCAGTAGGAGGGACTGCAAAGTTTGACTGAATGGGTCAACTAGTTCTTTCACGCTTTCCTTCATATTCATAGTAAGCTTACTTCGGATTCATTATAACATTGGTTTCTGTTACTGTCTGAGCAAAGACAATACTATAACGACCCAAACCAATGCCACCAAACTCCCGCTACGAGCGATGCACATTTAAAGACAATGTTTTTGGGTGCAACGGATGTTGGTCTTCTTTACATATTAATTGTGCTAGCTGCATGGTAATTAGTTGTGTATATGAAGAAATATGGAAAGTAATGCTTGTGCTTTTTGGTTTGTATTCGAAAAAAAATCCGACCATGTAATGCATTTTACGTACTCTATAGCAATCTGTGGAGGGTAATACTTTCAATTAGTTTTACTATAAATAAATTTTATGGTATCATCTAAGTTAATAATATTTACTTATATAATAAATGATAAATAAATATTTGTCACTTATCCAATTCTTTAATATGGTTTGACTGATTCACATGGTGCTATGGATATACCATATAACAAATACGTCATCGCTAACACCATAAAATCAACCCATACACAACCTTTTGATGCCTCATATGGATAATAGCTGCTATTTCTAGACTTAATTTAGTTTTGTTTGTGCACCAACTTGTCACACCCAGCCGCAATAGCTGTTTGTTTTCGATTGATCATGTTCACGAACATGCATGTGTGTGCAAAAACTTATACCATTTTTTTGTTTCCTACTTATTTCTTTTTATATATTATAGAATGCAAAACATGTCTTTATGACAATATGTTATTCTTATTCATATTATACATCTTGTTTTGCAGTTAGGCATGATTAATGTTTTATTAAAAATGCATTTTTTTGTCATTAAGAGATTTTGGATTTCTTTTCAAATACACAATTAGTGTATATATATAATGAAACCACCAACTTCATAATGAGTAAATTATACACAATTGACGTACAAGCCCAACAATGGATGGAATTAACATATTAGCCATACACTCATACGCATCATACAAACTACAATGGCTATTTTTGAATGGATGGTCAAAAATGTTTAAAACCAGGCATGAGTTGACTGGTAAAACACAACAAAATTGAATCTATCATCAGTTGGTATTTAGAAAAAATAATTAGCTTTTATTTAATCGATACAAAACGTTGACAATTAGTTAGTTGTAGTAATAACCGTTTTTCATGAATCTAAATCGAATCCTCATTGCATCACCGCAAACCAAACTCATACCGAAGAATACCGATTGCGTCCCCGCCGCAACGCGCGGGCACACCTACTAGTTGTTTCTTGATTAGAGAAATTGGTTTCTAAATTTGGAAACATTTTTGGAAAGTTGTGAAAAAGATGTCTTCTAATAGAGTTTATAGATTGAGTGGATATAAAGATCCTAAGTTATTCAAAAGTTAGTCCAACACATTCTCACAATCTTGAAATGGTCAACTTGTCCTCATAGTTGGAAAAATATGGAAAGTGTGTATAAGTTGTTCAGATATTTAGGTAAAGTGTCATACATATTTTGTAACTGTTTTTAAAGTTGATATACAACAATACATAAAAAACGAAACAAACATAATGTAGTAAGGTTTGAAAAAACAAAATTAAAATTCATTGGAAAGACTGAACAACTGACATAAGTATACTTTTTTTGAAAATGAAAGTTTAATTTTTTGTAATATAATTTTGTTTGGAAATGAAAAGTCCAACTTTCAAAAATAGATCTACCTTTTTGAAAGTTGAATTTTGTAAAGATCTCCCTTTTTGAAAGTTGGATTTTTTTAATATATTTTAGTTTGAAATGAAAAGTTGATGAAAAGTAGATCTATCTTTTTTAAAGTTGAGAGAAAATCATATCTTTTGGTTTGAAATGAAAAGTTGATCAAAAGTAGATCTACCTTTTTTAAAGTTGAAAGAAAATAAAACATTAAAAAGATAACAAAAAGATTGTATTGAGCTTTGTAAAGATTTGTAAAGAATATTGACAGTTTTTTGAAAAGAGTGAACACTTTAAAAATGGTTTTGTAAGTCAAAATAAATTTTTTTATTTTTAAAATATATGATATGTAAATCTTTGATTACAGATTATAATAACAGCAAACATAGACTTTTTAAACTCAAATTGAAAACGTATAACATAATTTACTTAGTCTGAATGTTGCTTGGAATATCAAATACTCAAAATGTTGACAATTTTTGGACTTTTTTCATATAGTGTTTTCTATTTTGAAATGATAAATTTATAAACCTACTTAGGTAGGGAATATATTAACTTTCTACTGTAATTTTCTACTGTGATGAATTTTAAAATATGTCAGTCTTATAAAATATTTAGTTTTTTTTTTCATATATTCTAAATATTTCAATGTTTTCTTTAACTTATAATCTCTATATGTAGTACAAAAAAATAATAACATTTTTAAACAATAAATGTTGATCTAAATATTTAGCATTTAAAGAAAATTCATCATAAAAAGGATAAAACCAAAAATAATAACCTTTTTAAAACAATATTATAAGTTTTTGAAAATTATAAATTAGAAATATTGCATATATAACAATGATAATATAATTCTTAATTCTTAAACAATAACCTTTTTAAGCAATAAATGTTGATCTAAATATTTAAAATTACAAGAAAATACATCATAAAAAGGATAAGACCAAAAATAATAACCTTTTGAAACACTATTAAAATTTATTGTAAATTTAAAATATTGCATATATAAAAAAGTATTCTTTTTTATAAACACTATTAAAAATTAAAATCAATTTGCTAATTCCTAAAAATAATTATCATTCAAGAACATTTAGATGAAAAACATCACATACATCATAAGAGGATAAAACAAAAAAATAATAACCTTTTTAAACAATAAATGTTAATCTAAATATTTAGCATTTAAAAAAATTCATCATAAAAAGGATAAAAGCAAACACAATAACCTTTTTAAACAATATTATAACTTTTAGGAAATTAGAAATTAGAAATATTACATATATAAAAATGAGAATACAATTCCTAATTCTTAAATAATAACCTTTTTAAAAAATAAATGTTGATCTAAATATTTACATCATAAAAGGAAAAATTATAGTTTTTCAAACGTATTATTTTATGTTTTTGTTTTTAAAATATGTAATATGTAATTAATTTATTATAAATGAAATATTATCAAACGATTGGCTGGCATAACCGACAGCTTGATCGGGACGACACTCGCTAATGCGGATAATTTTATCCATGGCGGTTACCCATTGAAGGGTAGCGATTGTATCTCCCAAACCAGTCAGTTTTGGCGGGTCACAGCCCTTGAAGGACTTATAGTTGCACCCGCCTCGGCCCCTCTTTCTATCATCAGCTTTCACAGACCTCACCATGCTCGAAGCCTCCCTTTCCCCTTCATCATCTTTCCTACCATCTCCTTCCGCCCTTTCAACAGTTCTTTCACGGCTTCCAGCAGATCTCTCGAGATTCAGGTTCTTCACAGCAGTGGCTACCGCTTGAACAATAGCCGCCTGAATTGCAGGATTCAGTTGGAACCCTTCGTTGTTGTTCGAGTCTCTCCTAGCTGCGCTTCCTTCATCTCCGGTGTTGGAAGCAGTCTCAACCGAAGGTTGTTGGGCACGACGAGGCCTGCCACGACGTCTAGTGGGGCCCTCAGTTCTCGCAATTACTCCAGCTCCTACATCGCCTCCCGTTCCAGCCATCGTATTCTAAAAAGAGAAAACACAAACGTCATCACTCAAGGAACTATTTAGTACAAGGATAGTAAGGCTAACAGGTAATAATGGTAGCCAATTGTGATTAGCTGATCACGTTACCTTCCGTGTCCTACACACTTCCCTTATGAGTCTATTTGTGCTGGTTCTATCCTAAACAGTTAATCAACCAAGTAATCATATCCCTAACATTCGCATATCCCTTCTTTAACAATCAAGCTAACATTAACATACAGATTTAACCATTGACTTTACCATTACTAAGCTTGCTTGAGTGACACATGGCTATCTCGAACTGGCATCTTCTTTCTTTTCTTACTTTAATCCCATTATCTGTTCGAGTCTAAGCATATAGGATGCTTAAATCTCTCGAACTTTGCTCTGATACCAACTTGTAAGGCCCCGTTACCGGTAGCCCTACTTTGGTGTTGGATTTACTCATAAACACAGTTCCAAATATCAGAGTTAATTAAAACATTCACGGAATATTAAAACTTCAACCATAATATGTTACATAACCTTTAAATCTCGTCTTATAAAACATTCAAAATTATTTAAACATAAAACATAGTCTTTAAAACATCACAACATTTCTTCGAGATGCCAGTATCTTCGATGCCATGCCATGTGTCTTCATTCACGCGAGCTGCCTCAACCTATTCGCCTGCGTGCATACTAAAAGTCAGCTACACTGAGTGAGTTCTAGTTAATCACATAACTTACTTTACATACACATACACGTGCCCGAAGGTACGCATTACATACTTAACATGTCCATCAATCATTCATATACATTCATAACTAACCTTACGTTATAAAGAGCATTCGCCCTACATACCTCGGATATTATTAGGGTCCGGTACCCTCCATCCTCGGATATTATTAGGGTCCGGTCACCCTTCATCCTCGGATATTATTAGGGTCCTGTCGCCCTCCATCCTCGGATATTATTAGGGTCTGGTACCCTTTCTTCCATACCTCCTTAACATACCTTCTATATACATAATCGTAAGTTTCACACATACATACATCATTCATTCTTCATCTTACAACATACATATGACATCAACCATTTCCTTGCAGTACATGCAATTCCGAAGATCGTTCATGTACCGACACGAAATCATTCACACATTTCGCATAATACATATATGGCATACACTTATCACTTAGGATGAGTGTATTAACTAATCACATCGATTATGCACACAGCCCCGAAAACATAACAAGGAATGGGGCTAGAAACTCACCTGAAGTCGGTTACGTTCACCGTTAATTGTTATCCTTTCTTCAGTTGGGCACGGCTAACTGTATAATAATTACATGCATCAGTTAACTAACACTACCCATATCACGTTTCTAGTTTAATTAGTACCCTCAACGAACGTGGGTCCGTGGGCAGCGCCCCTGGCAGCGAGGTTTAGGGGCGGCAGCCCCTAGCAGGGTCCAAGGGGCAGAGCCCCTGGCTGGGGTCGAGCTGCCAGGTCAGCTTGGAAAAATTTTATTTCCATTAACTGTCTTATCACATTTTCCATTAACATTTTGAATCGTTAATTAACTTGCTACTTAAAAGTTCAAGGGCTTCTTTGTAATTAAATCATTATTTTCTAAGTCCAGGGACTGTTCTGTCATTCTTTCAAAGTTCTAATTCGTTATTCAGCCCTTAACGAATGGGAGTTCATAGCGAATTAACTATTATAACGAACCTGGCTTTGCAACGAATCAAGCATTATTACGAACTGGTCCTTATGACGAATTGGACCCTTTCGCGATCTGGTCCATATAGCGGATTGGACCTTAACGAACTGGTCCTTATACGAACTGGTCATAACGAATCAAAGGTAATTCGTTGTCCTTTCCCCTAAACGAATTGAACACGAACTGCAGCTAGTTCGTTATATTCCCATAGACGAACCAGCTAGCGAATCACCTTTAATTCGCTAAATTCTCGTAGCGAACTAGGGTTAGGTCAGAGAATGTCAGAAACATTCTCTTACATCGTATCCTCGTACAGCCGCCTTTCCGGCGCCGTCGTGCCGGAAAACCGGGCGGTGGCCGGAAAAAGCGCTGTTTACCCCATTTTACACCGCTTTTCACCGTTTTTCGTCCCGTTCGATCCAGATTTGAGCTAGGGTGATCCATAAGCTCATCTTAGGTTCAGTTTATACTCGATTCCACCCGAATCTCGTGACTTAAATGGTTTAACGGTGTCGGCTCGTGTCGGTGCTCGGATTCTTTCTTGGTTTCGGCTAGAGAAGGAAGAACTAGAGAGATCTTAAGGGTCTGTTTGGTATGAAGTAATGGAATGGATGATGGAATGAAATGAACATGGTAATGGAATGGACAAAGGAATGGAATAGGTTATTACCATTCCATTGAAACGTTTGGTTACCACATGGTAATGAAATGATTACTTTGCGTAGTTTGTTATGTATGAAAAAAATAAAATTAAAATGGTAGTGAGTGGCGATGGTGGTGGGAGGTAGGTGGCGGTCGTGGCATTGGTGGGCGGTGATGGTGGTGGTGGTGGTGGTGGTTGGTGGTGGTGGGGTGGGTGGTGAGCGATGAGAGATAATGGTGGTTGGTGGGTGGTGTTGGGATGGGTGGTGGCGGGGTAGCGGTGGTGGGAGTGGGCGGCGAGTGGTGGTGGTGAGGGGCATGGGTGACGGTGATGGTGGCGGCGGGGCGGGTGGCGGTGGTGGGCGATTACACTAATGGCGATGGTTGATGGCGGTGGTAATGGTGGCGGTGAACGACTGTGGTGGTGGCAGCAGTGGTGGTGGGTGGTTAATGTTGATGGTGGTGGGTGGCGGTGGTGGTAGGAGGATGGTGGAGGTGATGTAGGGTGAAAGAGGGAAGGAATGAAAAAAAACATAGGGTATGGATGGAATGAAATTGAGGTGTTTGAGTGGGAATGGAATGAACTAGGTAATGAGTCATTCCATTCATTTGATTAGCCAAACACACTTTTCTCCATTCCCTTACAATGGATCATTCCATTCCGCCCTCCATTCCTGCATAACAAACGCTACCTAAGTGTGTGTTTTAGGAGGTGTATGGAATATGTGTGGAATGAAATTAAATGGGTATTAATGACTTACATAATTATAGATCATGGGCTTAAGCCCATGGTCTTTTCCTTC
This sequence comes from Bidens hawaiensis, assembly GCF_021521415.1. NCBI lineage: Eukaryota > Viridiplantae > Streptophyta > Magnoliopsida > Asterales > Asteraceae > Bidens > Bidens hawaiensis. Next base: position 37,448 of record NW_027501788.1, read on the forward strand.
TTTCTTTCATAACCCAAGTCCATAACCCATAACCATTTACCCAACACTAGCCCAACTCATATTCTATTTATCTAAACCGATAACGACCCACTATAAAATAGACGAAATTTACTTTATTATTATAACCGAAAGTAGATGTTACAAGGAGAGAGAAGAAGAAAAGAGATAGGGTTATGGTTTTGAATGACGGAGAGAGAAGAAGAAAACCCGGTTCAAAGAAAGAGGCGACGTGGAAGCGTAGTTTTTGAACACAATATCAAAATGGTTGTGGGGCTGACACGTGTCCCAAATGAATATGGTGGTGACACGTGTCAGAACCTGTTTTCTTTTATTATATATAGAGATTGAAATATAAACCTGAAATAACCGTATAAATACATGTAGATATTGTTTTAGTTGTAACATACATGTCAATTACATAGTCTATCATATCATCTTTCTCTCTCGTTACATTTAGAAAGTGTTTATGTAGTTCTCTTTATTCTGTATGTAAAATTATTATTCAATAATTGCTCCTAGCTAGGTATATGATCGATCAAAGACATCTACAACACAGTCTATCGCATTTCTCTTGTTACATCTGATACGTGTGTATGAAGCTATTGTTATTCTCTACTTTAACTTTTATATATATATATATATATATGCTATGTCTACACATGTGGAAATAAAACTTATTTAAAACCAAAGTATACAGGTTGAAGGTTCTTCGATAGTTTGATGCTAAGACCAAACTTATATAATATGCATGCTCAAACTTCAAAAGCACCACGTTTCCAAAACAAATATAAAAAAAGCCATTATTATTATAATATTTAAATCCCTTGGCGGCGTACAACTCCAAAAGCACACATTACAACCCAAAACCTCCAACCACCAAAAGAAAGACCCACAATTATGAATCATGATGGAGTCAACCACACGTCATACGCGTCCCATTCCCACCCAATGGCATTTCCGTCATTTCACATCTCAGTCACCAACATAATAATAATAATATTGATCCTCCTCACGCGCTTATTAGCCGACCTCCTTCCTTTTAAATCCACCCTCAATTTCATCATTCAACCCATCAAATTATCCCAAATTCTCTCAATTATTTCACTAATTATGGCTCAAAGAACCGAAAACGAAGAAACCCAATTCAAATTACGACCGGAAACCCTCTGCGGCCCTGTCGTCGGAGCTCCGGCGACGACCAATTCGCTAAAATCGCCGTCTTTTAGCGACGAATCGGTGGTTTTGGATGAAGAGTTGAATAACACGAAGAGGGTTGAAGCGGTTAAGGTGGTGGTGGTGAAGAAGGAGGTGAATCGGTGCTCTGGGTGCCGGAAACGGGTGGGTTTGACCGGATTCCGGTGCCGGTGTGGTGAGTTGTTTTGCTCGGAGCACCGGTACTCCGATCGGCATGATTGTAGTTATGATTATAAGGCTGCTGGACGTGAGGCGATTGCGAAGGGTAATCCGGTGGTTAAGGCGGCTAAAATTGTTAGGATATAAATAATGGATTTGATATTCTTCGTATACATACCTGTTTGTAATATTCAGTTATTGTGCTGTGAAAAGTTGTATTGTTGGTTTTTACGAAATTAATTCTTAGAAATGAAATTTGACAATCTGGTGTTCATTGAGATTGATTGATTGATTGGTATCGGATGGTGTGTTTGAAGGTATCGGTTTAAGCCGACGTGTTTGACCGAGTTTTTTGTTAGGCTTAGGGGTGTGGAGCGCGAGAAAGGGCGCGTGAGGCCATCCGCTCGCGCCCCGGGGCGCGGCGCGAGCACCACACCACCGAGGCGCGAGAGGGGCGCGAGCGCGGATTTCCAGGCGGGCGCAAGGGTGATCGCGGGAGAAGAGAGAGGAAAAGCTGGTGGGCCCACCCAAAAGAGCCGTTGAGCTCGGTTTTTTTTTTAAAAAAACCTTTACAAAATCCTATATAATACCCCTAAATCAACCCATTTTAACCATATCAAGCACAACTTCAATCTCCAAACTCATATATAATATCCCAAACTCCTTATCCTACACAACATGATACGTTATTGGACTCGGGAGAGGATAATGGACGTCGTCTACACGTGTCTTATCCTACACAACATGACGTTAGAAGACGAGGGCAAAGCTATATGCCAAAACTACCAAGGTGACATTCCGCCACAACCGTCCACAATCAGTGATCAACAAAAACTTCATAACATAGCAAATATCAAGAGCCGTGAGATACACGGGGATCTTCGACATGAGTTGGTTGAACATTTGTGGGCGAGGCGACCAGATGATCTTGTATTAGATTAGTTTTATTATTAAATATTATTGTTTGTTTAATTTTAGTATGTTTTTTTTTATTATGAATTTTCAAAAAAATGTGTGTTTTTTTAAATAATTTCTTGTTTTTTTAATAATACGTTTTTTAATACATTTATAAAAAAATAAAAAAATAAACAGCTCGCGCCCCTCCACACCAGGGCCAGGGGCGCGAGCACCACAACCAACACCCATCTTATCAAGTTTCTCTCTCTGCCACACGTCACAATATTATTGGCTGTAGCCCCCACTCGCGCCCCCTCTCGCGCCCCCCACACCCCTCAGCCTTATGAGTTTGAGAGGTGGGTCAAGTAGATGATGATTAGTCAACCTATACATATAGTCAAACTTCATTTTCTAGTTTTCTATACTTTCTATATATATTTTGGTAATGGCGAATGTAATTTTAAATATACAATAGATACAAAGAAGAGAATAATGTCACACAAGACGTCTATACATTAACTACATAATAAAACACGTTTTTACATTCTAAGTTTGTTGCTTTTGCTTTTGTTTTTTCTAATAAATTTAAAAATGGTTATTTATGGTGGACGAAGTGCCTTTGGGGTGGGCTCGGCCTTGCCGGGATACCACCCTGGGGTGGTTCAGCCCCGACCAAAAACCACCCCGAACAAGATGGCTAGACCAATGACCCGTGGTTTCAATTTTCTTTCTTTCGTTTTTTTTTCTTCCTTGAGATGAGAGGTGGGTTGATGTTATTAGATTTTGGCAGCCATGCTGATTGATGGTGACGCCAGGAATTGACAGGTTGGTGAGAAGCATGGAGTATTTGGAGGAGATGGTGGTGAACAAGATCCCGGAAATACTTAGGGTTAGTACTTGAATGTTTTAAAAATATTTGGTCTCGAAAAAATATTCAATAAGTTGGATTTGTACATTTTGTAGTCTTTTAATTTTGAAAAGATCAATGTAACTTTATGTTTTAATTTCATCTATGTTTTATCTTTAATCTTGTATTTTTTAAAATAATAGAATGTTTTTTTGATTTGAAAAAAGTTTTGTTAATATAGTTTTAAAATATAAAAAAGAAATGTTTAAAAGATGGACGTTTTCAAGATCAAAAGATGGACGTTTTCAAGATTAAAAAATGATTGGGTAGAATAATGTAACGCTTATGTGGAGAAGATAGAAAATGAAATATGGGTAACGATAAGATGACTTTTACCACTCTTACACTACAAGTTTAGAATTCACTTTGATATTGCATTTCAAACACCAACTCTCCCTTTAATCTTGTATTTTTTTAAATAATAGAATGTTTTTTTTATACTATGTTATTTTTATTTGAAAAAAGTTTCGTTAATATAGTTTTAAAATATAAAAAAGAAATGTTTAGAAGATGGACATTTTCAAGATTAAAAGATGGACGTTTTCAAGATTAAAAAATGGTTGGGTAGAATAATGTAATGCTTATGTGGAGAAGATAGAAAATGAAAGATGGGTAACGATTTTATGACTTTTACCACTCTTACACCACAAGTTTAGAATTCACTTTGATATTGCATTTCAAACACCAACTCTCCCAAGTAACTATATCATGTCTTTACATTCAATGTGCTACATTCCTCAACTTGTTTTCTTCTAAGTTATAAATAGTTGGGATCAAAATTATCTTTGCCAAAACAACACCCCATTTTCACAACCTACTATAAGCTTTAAAAAAAAAAAAAAACCGGCAATGTTTCAGGAGAGTAAAACTGATTCCACCTTAGTAGTGTCGCTACATGTCTACATGAACCTGAAATTGAACTTTAGATTCGTATACAACTCATACTCTTCTGCTACTGTGAACTGAATACACAATTTCTGATCAAAGGCTTATATATCTCTATTTGAATTTCCACCACACTGCCAAGTTTGCGGTAAAGGATACCTGTCTAGCGAGAATTTAGCTCATTAAATACTCAGAGTGTTGTTTGCATTGAGTTTATTGACTGGTATAAATGTGCTAACACGCAACAGAATAGTCAAAACATGTGACTAATATTAAATTCTAGAACAACTATGAACTATTTATGCAAACAAATTGTTTTTTTGTTATGATCAGGAGAGAAACATAAAAAGTTACAAAGATCAACTTGAAAACTTTGAATCTTGAATTGTATCTTCATAGCTAACTCCTCAATATGCCGTTGCTTGGTAATCAAGATAATCTTTGGCATTTTTTGTGCTCGTTCGGTTCATAAAATTCGTAAGAATTGGAATTTAAATCCATAATATTGCGTGCTCTTTTGGATAGGGAAGAAATTTGAATTTAATTCCCAATCAAATCCCATTTTATTGGAATTCAAGAATTCCTTCACATAAATTCCTTCACATAAGTTTAGATTTGTTTTGAATATATTTCATTTACAACTGTGGGTGTTGTACAAAAGTTTAGATTTCTCATGTATAAGTAGTGTAAGTTTACTCGTTTTCGTCTAAAAACTTGAGTCCGACCCCATCCGTTTATGAACTTTTATACATATATTCGTTGCCCCCCCCCCCCCGGCCCGACATGTTGTTCCAAACTTCGCTACTATTTATATTATATGTAACCGCAGTTAATATAATTGCTAGTTATTTCGTTCGCGTTCTATGTTGTGAGATCTTCGCAAAGAAACAAAAATAGTAAAAATGGTTTTTTTTACATGCTTTTGAGACTTTATGAAATTTGGGTTGAATTTTTTTTTTAAGCATTTAAAATATATTTGACTTTTATTATATCAACTCATTATAACTCAAGTGATTTAGTAGGTATTATCGATTCTAGCCTATATATGTTATATATGTTAGCAACTAGTCTATACATCTAACTCATTCCTGCATATAGCAAATCAAGGTTTTTATCATCACTCTTGTAACTGATACGTGACTTTGAAGGGTGCATATAGAGGTAGGGTATCTAAAAGACTCAAAAACCGTTAAGAACCACCCGTGGGTGAAAGAGGACCTCCTCAGAAGACACCCCGCGGAGCATATAAATCACCCGTATAACTCAAAATAGAGGAAGAACGATAACAAGCTCTAGAGACTATGTGCGGGAGAATCCTGACACCCTCAGAAGTCACCCAAAGGGTGCTATTCCCACCCGCAAAGGTGACCAGAAGGTGACGTCAGAGGACAACTGTAATTAACCGACTCCTTTCTAAAAGATTTACCAAGATCCTTTCTTGGAGAACACGAGACGTAACAGCTAATAGAAGGACAGCTGGCGAGGTTGTTACAACCATGCACATGGCCAAAATAGCCCGTCTTATCATGTGTAGACACGTGTCCAGGTTGTTAGAACCATGCACATGGCCGATATAGCTCATCCTATCATATGAGGACACATGTCCAGGCAGTTACGAAAGCATCTTCTGGAAAGAGACAGTTGGACCAATCACATTCCCTTACCCTTTGGCTATAAATACCCTCCAATCCTCCATCATCTCCATGAGGTATTCATTCACTCCCCAGTATCTACTCTCAATACTTAAGTACTTTCTCTCCATCGGAACTATACTTTTTCTCACGCCGTAGGGTGATTACGGGAAGAACTCCCCCCCCCCCCCCATCTTGTCCTTCCCGTAACGAGCTCATGGCGGTTGTTTTGCAGGTTTTTCGTCCTTGGACTTGGGAGATCAGACTTGTGTCGTTAGTTTGGTAAGTATTTGACCCGTACCATGTGGACTCATTGATCTAACTCCGAAAGGCTTAGATCCGTGTTTCTTCAGTGCACACACGCACAATGTATCAACAAACATTTTGAAGGTCGTGTCAGACTGGTCGGACTCGCATAGTCGTGTCGATGGATTGTTGGGTTTCTTCAACGAAAAAATTAAGGTAAAGGTCGGGACTATTAGTAAGCATTTCGTTAGTTGGGAGTGACATGAGTGTTCCTAACCAACGAGTGAAAGGTTGAAATATTTTAATCCTTTAAATCCAATAGCCCAATTAGTTAAACTAATAAAAAGAGAAAACATTAAAGAACACTTGCTACATAAAAAAGTATCTCATGGCCCAATTATTATTACAGCGTTCTCTACCATAGAATTCGGTACGCCATGTAGAGCGTTCTCTACCATAGAATTCGGTACGCCATGTAGAAGGTAAA